>NC_073383.1:21097701-21367701 GCF_028641065.1 Leucoraja erinaceus
CCAATCGGTAGACGAGACAATGCTTCGGCATTGACGTGGTAAATGATGTGGCAATCATATCCCATCATGATCTGGGCCCAACGTTGTAGATGCTGCAACGTCATGACAGGCAAACTTTTCTCCGGACTGAAAATAGTCAGCAGCGGCTTGTGGTCGGTGATGAGCAGGAAATGTCGCCCACTCAAATACTGGTGGAACTTCCGGACACCAAACATCATTGCCAGTGTTTCTTTCTCCACTTGATTCGAGTTTTTCTCGTCGGTTGTCAGCGTTTTGGAAGTGAACGCGATTGGCCTTCCCTGCCGTTCGGCGCCGTTTGTGAGATTACAGCTCCAAGACCATACAGTGATGCATCAGCGGCCAGAGAGATCGGCTTTGATGGGTCATAGTGGATCAAACGCGTCTTCTGGAATCAATCACTTGTTCACACTAGTTCCATATTATCTCTCTTTTGCATCCACTTCCTACACACTGGTAGACTTAGAAATTGTTTTATCCCAATTAGCCACAAGGCCTGCCCGCATTTTACATCAAGATATACAATATGTGAATATGAATGGAGAAATTCAGTTATGAATAACAGACTTATTGAAGTGGAAGCAACAAAATTAATTAACACTGGTAACCTTTTGTCTATTGCGGTCTAATGTACACATTCCAACAGCTATAAAAAGTGAAGCTTATTCACATTTTTACATGAATTAAAATATATGTTGGCAGCAGGATATTGAGCAATTATACAGCATGGAACAACTTTAAATTCATGTAACAATTTAATATTATGCTGGTAGGCAATGATATTAATAATTCATGCCATAAAACACATATTTTGCATTATTTAGGCAGCATATTTTATTGAAGTTCAGATCTATGAATGTTTCTACATCATACTAAGGGAATAGGTCTTTACTTAGTGCAATGGTGCAACATAGGTGACAGTGAGTTGATAGCCCATTTTATACATGTGCCAACTTTTGAAATCAGCACACGACATTTGTTATTATTCATCTTGCGCCATTACATAAAGATAAAATTAGCCTCAAGTAGTTTTCATTCATATTTAGTACGGTACTGAATATGTAAAAAATGTTCTCCTGTGAGGATTACACAGCAGGATTACATTACCACATTGTTCAATGATGTAGGAACATGAAGCAACATTACAAATGGCTTTATCGTAGTAAACTCAACATATAGGCTGTTGGGAATGTAATACGTTTGCAAGATCGTGCTCTAGGAGCAGAATTAGGCTATTCGGCCTATCACGTCTACTCCACCATTCCATCATGTCTGATCTATTTTTCCCTCTCAACCCCATTTTCCTGTCTTCTCCCCATATCCCCTGACACCCTAACTCATCAAGCATGTGTCAATCCCTCCTGAAAAATGTCCATAGACTTGGCACAGCCATCTGTGGCAATTAATTCCACAGATTCAACACCTTCTGATTAAGGAAATTCATCCTCATCCTCTTTCTAAAGGTATGTCCTTTTATTCTGAGGCTATGGCCTCTGGTCCTCGACTCTCCCACTCGTGGCAACATCCTCTCCACATTCACTCTATCCAGGCCTTTCACTATATGTAAGTTTCAATGATGTCCCCCCTTCAGGTAATACCTGAACACCAGAGGTAATACTTTGTTCCAGCTCAAAACGTGAAGCTGGTGCCATTTTATCTCCTGGGCCTCATTACATTCGACAATGCCTGGCTTGTGGTTCACTTTCACCAGGGACAATATGGTTGGTAGAGAGGAACAGCAACTTTGTGCTCTGCCAGGGACTGGAGCAGATAGAAACGGTACAGTACAGACTCACCACAAAGTTGCTGATGGGACGGGGTTGCAGGCTTGAAATCAGACTTGGGTTTGGGAAATATAATTTTCAAGAATTTTATTAAACTCTGATCTTATAAAAGTCGCAACCATAATGGTAGGAAAAATTGTGATAAATTGTCTCTATTTGTTGCATCATGAGCAGTTTACAAATCTGTTAAAATTAAACACTGCAGCCTTGCACTGTGATTTAAAATTCATGTTTTCTTTCATTATACACGCTGCTGTTTCGAGGTGGTTTGAACTTATTGTCTTGTCATGATCTGAGCTGAATGGCGTTATGGAACATGACACGTATGGCTCTTTTCACAGTCAATAGCAGGACCGGTTATTATAACTCATTTGTCAAAGAGACACATAATAAGAAAAGGACTTTTCTGGGTTGGCTGGTGGACTTTAATGATATTTAACACAAGCAATTTGCACAGTGATGTTCAGGAAACTTTCACAGTGGTCACACCGAGTTGGAAATTGAATTACCAATCGCCCAGATCTTACCACACTCTCTATATTTGTTCAACCACTAAAGATACACTCAATGGGCCACTCACAGGTAGATAGGGTGGTCAAAAAGGCTTTCAGCACACATTGGCCTTCATCAGTCAGAATACTGAGAATAGAAGTTGGAAGTTCATGTTGTAGTTGTATAAGACTATGGTGAGGCCACATTTAGAACATTGTGTTCGGTTCTGGACACCGTGTCATTCAAATGATGTTGTCAAGCTGGAATGGGTGCAGAGAATATTTACGAGGATGTTGCCAGCACTCAGGGGCCTGAGAGACAGGTTGATCAGGTTAAAGCAGAAAGTCTCTTGCCCAGAGTAGGGGAATCGATAACCAGAGGACATAGGTTTAAGGTGAGGTGAGCTTCTGCAGATTTATTGGCGCCAAAACGTGGCGGCACTTATGTACTGCCTTGGTGAGGTTTGCTATATAGATTTACCGGGTTGTATGCAAAACAAAGCGTGTCACTCTACCTAGGTACTTGTGACAATGAAGTATCATTGAAAGTATCATTGAATTTATATCTTGGAGGACCAGGAAACAAGGGTGTTGAAATTTTACTGCAATTACACATAACTTTGGATAGTAACTATTCTGGGGATGGGTTCACAAGAAGGATAAATTGATGAAAGGATAAAACAAAACAGTTTTATCAAAATCATATCCAGACCAGGGTTAAGTTGCCGGGTGAAGATACACAATTTGTTCAGATATTCCCTGGATCTTAAAAGACTAAATGGTGATTTGATGAAACTTTTCATGCTATTAAGAGGAACTGCAGAGGTAGAAGGATGAATTCTACTGATTCGGTATGTCAACTAATACTCTCTTCAACTTCTACAGGTGTGCAGTAGAGAGCATATAGACTGGTTAGAGAGCAGATATAGAGAGCATATTGACGTTGCATCACAGCCTGGTTCTGCAACTCAAATGCCCAGGAATGAAGGAGATTACACTGCCCAGTCTATCAAGGGTGCTGACCTCCCCACCATCGAAGGGATCTACAGGAGGCACTTCCTCAAAAAGGCAGCCGGCATCATAAAGGACCAACACCATCCTGGCTGTATTCTTATTTCACTTCTGCCATGGGGAAGAAAGTGTAGGAATCTGAAAACTGTAACGTCCAGGTTCAGGAACAACTTCTCCCCATCAGGCTATTGAACATCTCAAACTCCAACTAAACTCCGAACTACGAACTGCCTGGGTTGCACTTGGATTTTGGGCTTTTTTTTCGTTTCAGCACTATATTAGGTTTTTTATTTAATGAACTTTTTTTTAGTTTGTTTGTTTATAATATGATTCACTTGAGTACTGTGTTTACAAATTGTTGTCCTGTTGCTGCAAGTAAGAACTTCATTGTTCTTTAGACTTCGTTAGACTTTAGACTTTTGAGATACAGCACGGGACCAGGCCCTTCGGCCCTTCGGCCCATCGAGTCCACACCAACCAGCGATCCCCATGTACTTGTACTATCCTACACATCAGGGACAATTTACAAATTTACCAAAGCAAACCTGTATGTCTTTGGTGTGTGGGAGAAAACTGGAGCACCTGGAGAAAACCCATGCGGTCACAGGGAGAGCGTACAAACTCCGTACAGACATCACCCGTAGTCAGGATCAAACCCAGGTCTTTGCCGCTATAAGGTCACAACTCCAGTACTGTGCCACTGTGCCGCCTTGGACCTTCTGTTTCGGTATATATGACAATAAAACAGTCTTGACTCTGATCAAATTATTTCCACCAGTTGTGCAAAGTGATAGAGCCCCAGAAAATGACCCAGCAAGTCAGGAGCGAATTTTGTAAACACCTGAGTGTGTACATGGTGGTTGAAGCTCAGATATTTTCATCACCGGTCAATTTTAATTCCATGGATTTTCAATAAAATTCAATAAAATTCTATTTTATTGTCATATTTTTATTTAGAATCATATTTTATTGTCACATGTACCTAGGTATAGTGAAATTCTTTGTTTTTTGCAAACAATGCACAAAGTATACAAAAGAGTTGCCATGTTTCTGGTGCCGACAGTTACAAAAAGTACTGTTAGTCTTGTTAGTCCCTCTTCATTCTCAGTGGTCTCCCCACAAGCCCTTCAGCAGCTCAACCATGCCAACCAAGATACCTCATCTAAGCTGGCCTATGTCCCTATAAACCTTTCATATCCATGTATTTTAATTGTTGTTATTGAACCTGCCTCAACAACCTGGTTTAGCAGCTCGATCCATATACCCACCACTTGACCTGCTAAAAATGTTGAACATTTTGCATTTTTAAGATAATACTAGAAGTGATTAAAATATGAAGCTTGGGTTTCTAAAACATTGAGGTGAGTTGCGGGAACTTTGTGAAAGAGAGAAAAAGAGTCCTGAATGATCTACAGCAGTGGAGGGAAATGTGATGGGTAACTTACACACAGCAAACTGGCTGCTGTTGGGGTGTTGATTGAGGGACAAATACTTGCCTGGACATCAGAAAGATACATCAGAGGGGAGAAAGGACCTCTGTTTAACATCTCGTCCAAATCCGGCACTTCTGACTGTTTGGATCCACAGTACTTCACTGAGGAAATAAGTAAAGGAATATGGTGATTGACATGATTTGAGTTTGAAGCACGAACTTCAATAAGAATCGCATTGTTCTGGTTCATATCAATGGGTCAATGGTATTTTATTGTTACATGCATCTGGATACTGTGAAATTGGTTGATTTGCAAACATTTCACTAAAATCATACGTAGACACAAAATGCTGGAGTAACTCAGTGGGACAGGCAGCATCTCTAGAGAGAAGGAATGGGTGATGTCACCCATTCTTTCTCCAGAGATGCTGCCCGTCCAGCTGAGTTACTCCAGCATTTTATTCTACCCGATTTAAATCAGCATCTGCAGTTCTTTCCTACACTAAATCATATTATACATAAGGACAACCATACATAAGTATAAGAGTACAAGTTTTTCTTTGCCGTTCATCCCTATACCAGTCTCCATCTGCATTCATTGCACCGTTTATTTGCTGTACCTGAAACTGAAATAACTTCTTAATCTAACTTGGAAACCGAAAGCAAACCCGAGTTCCGACCAGTACAATATTACATCATCCGCTGATTATTTATAAGTAGGTGTGAGAAAATAATTAAATGTCCAATTAACTTGCACTCTCTTCATATGCAAAGGCATCACATTAGAACATATTGTAACCCCAGGATTACTTGTATTTCCCATGGTTTCCTCTGAAGTAAAACAACAGTTTTATAATGGTCAATTTACATTGGTCCCACAAACATAATTATGAAGAAGCATTCTCCATAGACAATTGTTGATATTTATTTATGCCAAAGATTCATTGTGAGACTTGTATTCACATGAATGGATAATATTTTTCATATCATGCATAATACTTGCTTAGTATATTTGTTTAAAGTCTCTTCTGTCAATGTCACCTTCTGATCACAATCAAAACATGACAATAATCATTTGAAATTGAAATTATCTTATTTATCTTTATCATGAAAATGTCTTAATTAAATCATTTTCTGACTGAACTATCAAAAGATCCTCCTGAGAGGACACAAATTAAATGTACTCAATTTTTGAATGTATAAATTATAACGGAATATTTGAATTAAAAAGTATTTGCAAAAATAATAGTTGAATGGTTAAGTGGGTATATTTGGGATCTAGGGTTAAATCAATTGTAGTTTCATGGTAAATTGACTCCGAAGAAACGAAAAGATCTCCTTTTGTGGTGTGACGTTCGATAAGCACCTTGATAAGGATTGTACAGAAATAATTACGCCAGACCAAGTATATTTGTAAGAAAATTGTTCTTGCCTATCCTCTGTGAAGTCTTAACCATCAGATTGTTGCAGCACATTCCATGTTAGTAATTCAGTTATTAATGATATATATCCGTTATTAATACCAGTTATTAATACCAGTTATGAATTGGTTTTCAGTAGTATCAACTATTAATAACATAATCCAATCAATAATTACATTTTCAATTAAATAGTTCTGAATTAATGGCAGTGGTTGTGTGGATATGAACATTTTCATAGCTCTACATCAGTATGTTCTTTTCAGCTTGATTTTGAAACTTACTGGATGTTTGCAAGCTTATTCCAAACAGCCCCAATGGCGCTATGTTTTTATAAGGTGCGAAGATTTACTATGTCATTCAGAAAGTGAGCAGGAATTATTTCTACATGAATAATGGAAGCACGTGTGTTCTTTTCATATATCATCTAGAATGATTGCAGAATCAAAGATTCCTCCATTGTGTGATCTAAGGGTGACGATTTAGGTGGAATTTTTGTTTATCTGCCTGTCTACATTGGAAAACGGGGACGGTAATAGATTGCCAAGGCTGCACTTTAGTGGATACATAATGAGCTAGCTGCAGCCTTCCTCTTAATTGGATCGTTCTTGCAGGCTTGATAATATAAAATATATCAACACTTTGCTGTGCGGAATTGTAAATCTTTGCATAATGTCAGCATGGGCAGCACTTTCTGGTGTATTATTGTAGAAGGTTGAGCATGCAGTGTAATGAAAAATGCTGAATTGTGCTGATTGATCTTCATTTCCAAATACACTCTGGGTGTATATAACAGCCTGGGCCCTAGGGTGGCGCTAGTAATTCACCATCTTTCACTCTATTTCTCACAGTCCTGTGCACGCTTGTGCCTATTCTACTCCAGGGCAAATATTGTCCATTCTACCATTAATAGAGTTAACAGGGGCAGCACAGTAGAGTTGCTGCCTCACAGCGCCAGAGTACTGGGTTTGATCCTGACTACGGGTGCTGTCCTTATAGAGTTTTTATTTTAATTTTATTTTTTTTAATTATTTTATTTTATTATTTTTAAAAGATTAGAATAAGAAAAAGAAGTTAGATAGTAAAGGATAGAAAGATGTGAAATATATAGTGTGTGAAGAAAGAAAACGAGTAAATGAAGAAAGTTGAGAGAGAAAATAGAGAAAAGAAAATAAAAGAAAAAAGAAAAGGAGATCATTATTTATAATCTTGACCAACCCTCGTCCAGTCCTGAAACAGTTATTTTTTACAATTGTGTTGCACCATATGATTCCAAAAAAAACGACGAATGGAGACCAACTCGTTATGAATTGGCCTGATTTATCCATTAGGAGGAATCGCATTTCCTCAAGATGAGCGGTGTCCAACACATACTTGCAATCCACATTTTAAGCGTCCTTATGGAGTTTGCACATTCTCCCTGTGACCACATGGGTTTTCTCCGGCTGCTCCGGTTTCCTCCCACATTCCAAACACATGCAGGTTTGTAGGTTAATTGGCCTCTGTGAATTGCGCCTAGTGCATAGGATGCGAAACGGGGATAACATAGAACTAGTGTGCGGGTGATCGATGGCCGGCATGGACTCGGTGGGCCGAAGGGCCTGTTTCCACATTGCAGCTCTCAACTAAACTAAGCTGAACTAAAATTCATCTGAATTCATTCTGCTATTGTCAGATTGTCGGAAAAATGAACATTACCTTCTTCAAGTGCTGGTGAGCTCACTGAAGACATGCAGTTGCCTTACACATACATCCTCCTTACAAAAGGGAAGGGATTTTTCTTTGACCTTTGACTTTCATTGATTTAATATCATGACTGGATTACTGTAAGGCAGAGAGCAGTAGACAGCATGACACGTTAAGAAGGCAGCTGTAATTGTTATTATTGCTCTGCTGTGTGTGTAAAGCCATCAGATTGATGTGAGCATGGCAGTATCACTGCTTAAAACCCCATTAATAAACTTACAATCAATAAAGCACATATGGCCAAGTGTGTATTTTTATTCTTGCCTGCTCAGTTGCAAAATAGAACATAATAAATAGTGGAAATACCAATTCACTTGTTAGCCTGCCTGTTGTTTCTACTTAGTAATTTTATAACAGTTGTTTCATTTACAGTGAAATCATTTCAAGAGTAGATCCATTTAAGAATTAATAGTTGTCCTTGGCATGGGCAAACATTAATAAATGAAATGCCAAGAACCTGCTTCTTCTGAGGATCTTCCATTCTTGGAGAAACAGGAGAATGCAGATGCTGAGTTACAAAAAAAGATTCAAAGTGTTGGAGTAACTCAATGGGTCAGGCAGCATCTCTGACGGACATGGATATGTGACGTTTTGGGTCGGGACCCTTCTGCAGACCGACTGTAGTAGGGCGGAGAAATCTGGAAAAGCGGTGGAGGTGGAACAAGCTTGACGAGTGATAGGTGGATACTGGTGAGTGGTGTCGGGGAGGGGGGCGGGGTTCGATTGGCAGGCTAGATAAAGGCTAAAGTAAAATGACAAAAAGTGTGAGATAAAGAGGGAAGAGGCATCACCTATCCATGTTACAGCACTATGTGAAACATCACCTATCCATGTTCTGCAGCGATGTTGCCTGACCTGCTGAGTTACTCCAGCACTCTGTGAAACGTCACCTATCCATGTTCTGCAGCGAGAGATGCTGAGTTACTCCAGCACTATGTGAAACGTCACCTATCCATGTTCTCCACAGATGCTGCCTGACCCGCTGAGTTACTCCAGCACTATGTGAAACGTCACTTATCCATGTTCTGCAGAGATGCTGCCTGACCTGCTGAGTTACTCCAGCACTCTATGAAACGTCACCTATCCATGTTCTCCAGAGATGCTGCCTGACCCGCTGAGTTAATCTAACACTTTGGATCTTATAATCTTTGTTTTTTTCTTTGAGGTGTAGTATCAAGAGAACCAGCTACCTTCCAAAGTCGTGGCCAATATTCAACTTTGAATGTGATTGTCTACAAGTTATTTGCCGGTGTAAGCTCAGTTTCCATTTTTACATTAATATTCATACATGTTTCCAGAGCAGAGTGTCCAGGGATGGGATGATCAGCAGTAAGGCGCAGGGTGGCAGAGTGGCGTTGCTGGTAGAGCTACTGCCTCACAGCATCAGAGACCCAGGTTTGATCCTGACCTTAGATCAGTGGTTCCCAACCTTTTTTTGGCCATGCCCCACCTAATCACCTCTAAAATCCTGATGCTCCCCCCCCCCCCCTTGCTTTCCCTTGAGAGAAAACGGAGGAAATAGATATTATAAGGGTAACTTAGCAAAAGCTCTTTGAATCGCATTTCTAAATCCAATTCAATAAATAAGGTTCTCCCATGACCTCGCGCGCTTCGTGCATGAAGAGCGATGGCACGGTGATTATGTAATAACTACACAATAAACACCTTTTTTACCCCCAAAAAATTATTTACTCAAAATAACATCTGAAACATAAACCACATATGTTTACCTGGTGGAAAATCCCAAAAAATAAAAATCGAAAATTTGGACCCAGTCGCGCTCAATTGCCCCCCTTAAAAATCAAATTGCCCCCCTGTGGGGCGTACGCCCCACGTTGGGAACCACTGCCTTAGATGCTGTATGTGTGGAATTCCTCTGGGTGTTCCAGTTTTCTACTGCGTCCTAAAGATATGTGAGGGTTAATTGGCCACTAGTGAGTTTAGGGCGTGGGTACAAATGTGGGATAACGTAGAACTGGTGTGAAGAGGCGATCGACAGTCACAGTGGACTCAGCAGGTCGAACGGCCTGTATTCATGCTGCATCTTTCAATCTATCAAGATTGGCCAATTGGCCACATGTCAGTGCCAGGGCACTGAGCAAAGGCCAGAACTTTAATGCTCAAATAGTTGTTGGATAAATAATTTACCAGGAGTTTCCTTGAGGCTGTTTCCACCTTGCTGTGCACCTTCAGCCACCACGTGGTAGATTTATGCGCAAGAACATGTTGATATGAGCAGCGAGGTCTCTGAGATGATTCCTGCCCCCATGCCACGTCTAGGTGGCCATTTTAAACCCAGAAAATAAAGTCAGAATGATCATTTCCCTCCAATCATGTTGGGTTCATAATAGTCCTCATTTGTTTTCTACTCAGTTTAGACTTTAGAGATGCAGCGTGGAAGCAGGCTCTTCAGCCCACTGAGACCGCACCGATCACCACCTACACCTGCCCTATCTCACACAATTATCAGAAGCCAATTAACCTACAAACCTGTACGTCATCGGAGTGTGGGAGTAAATTGAAGCACCTGGAGAAAGCCACGCGGTCACTGGGAGATCGTGCAAACTCCACAATGACATCACCTGTAGTTAGGATCAAACCTGGATCTCTTGCTCTGTAGGGCAGCAACTCTACCGCTGTACCACCATGTCACCATCAATGACACATTTCTGTGGAAACTACGCATGTTCCAAGATTACATCACAGGATGCAAGAGTAAGCCGTCTTGTCCCTCCCACTTCCCTGTCCTCTGCCCATGGACCTCCAAATAATTTACTTATCCAGTTTGTTTATTATAGATATCACAGAATCTGCCTCCGCTCTCACCTTTTTTTAAAATTCAAAAATATTTATTCAAATATTAAAATAATATTTACAACACAATAAAACAAAACAGAACCCACCACCATAGTAGAAGACAAAACAGATATACCAAGTAAACTACTAAACAACTATATTACAATCCTTGTCCAGGATACATTCAACTCCTCTCGTTGCCCAACGAACCCGGAAAACCCACAAGGTGCCCGTGGACAGCGCGTAATCCCTTTCTAGTATCACCCGGGCACCGATGTAACCCCGGAAAAGGGGCAGGCAGCTGGCTCGGGCCGAGTTCTCTTCCGCCTGGCGCCGTGACTCGCGGATGGCCCTATTCTCACCCTTGGCAGTTTATTCCAGATCCGAACTACTCACTGTGTAAAATAAATCTTCAATCTTGGTTCCTTCCCAATTACCTTTATTCTATCTTCCCTAGATTTTGACCACAGCACCAAAGGAACAGATTCCTTACTGAGAGAATGGAGCAGCTGGGCTTGTACACTCCGGAGTTTAGAAGGATGAGAGGGTTTCTCATTGAAACATATAAGATTGTTAAGGGCTTGGACACGCTAGAGGCAGGAAACATGTGCCCGATGTTGGGGGAGTCCAGAACCAGGGGCCACAGTTTAAGATTAAGGAGTAAGCCATTTAGAACGGAGACGAGGAAAACAATTTTTCTCTCAGAGAGTGTGATGCTGTGGAATTCTCTGCCTCAGAGGGTGGTAGAGGCAGGTTCTCTGGATGCTTTCAAGAGAGAGCTGGATAGGGCTCTTAAAAATAGCGGAGTCAGGGGTTATGGGGAGAAGGCAGGAATGGGGTACTGATTGGGGATGATCAACCATGATCACATTGAATGGCGGTGCTGGCTTGAAGGGCTGAATGGCCTACTCCTGCACTATTGTCTATTGTCTATTGTCTATTACATGTTCAGTCAAAATGTTCCTGTTTTAAACATCTCAACCAGATTTCCTCACAATCTCACCCATTCCAAGGAAACAAGCCCAGGTTTTCCAATAACATAATCCACAACTAATACATCAACCCCGGAATCACTTTGATAAATCACCAGGGTCTGAAGAAGATCCTGACCCGAAATGTCACCCATCCTTTTTCTCCGGAGATGTTGCCTGACCTGTTGAGTTACTCCAGCACTTTGTGTCTATCACCTAGATAATTCTTTCCTTCCAAAATCCTTGCACCTTTTGTAATGTGTAGGCTCAGAACCTAAAATGGCGGCATGGTGGCACAGCAGTAGACTTGCTGCCTTATAGCTCCAGAGACCTGGGTTTGATCCTGACTACGGGTACTGTCTGCATGAATTTTGTACGTTCTACCCATGACCATGTGGGTTTTTCCCAGGTGCTCCGGTTTCCTCCCACACTGCAAAGACATGCAGGTTTGTAGGTTAATTGGCTTTGGTAAAAATTGTAAATTGACCTTAGTGTGTAGGATAATGTTAGTTTGCCGGGATCGCTGGTTACTTTGGACTCGGTGGGCCGAAGGGGCTGTATCTCGAAACTAAACTAAACTGAACTAAGCCTAACTGGACACAAAACTCTGGTGGCTGCTGTGCCAATTTCATAAGGATTTATTTTGATTATTTTTTCCTTCTTCAATTTTATGCCCCTTTTATTTATGAAGTCCAGGGCTGAAATGCTTCCTTAATCACATTCTCAACCCGTCCTGTTACTTTCAATGAACCTTGCCCATGTATCCTAGATCTTGTGTTTCCCCTTTACAACAGTGGCCGCTTGTCAATTTTCCAGCCAAACCATAGCTCTTTGTGTTTCTCAGTATTAAATATACCGTGCAATCCATCCGTGCATTCCACCGGCTGTCCAAATCTGCTTGAAGATTATTACTATCAGTTTACATAGAAACATAGAAACATAGATGCAGGAGGAGGCCATTCGGCCCTTCGAGCCAGCAACCCCATTCATTGTGATCATGGCTGATTGTCCCCTATCAATAACCCATGCCTGCCTTCTCCCCATATCCCTTGACTCCACTAGCCCCTAGAGCTCTATCTAACTCTCTTTTAAATCCATCCAGTGACTTGGCCTCCACTGCCCTCTGTGGCAGGGAATTCCATAAATTCACAACTCTCTGGGTGAAAATGTTTTTTCTCACCTCAGTCTTAAATGACCTCCCCTTTAATCTAAGACTGTGGCCCCTGGTTCTGGACTCGCCCAACATTGGAAACATTTTTCCTGCATCTAGCTTGTCCAGTCCTTTTATAATTTTATGTGTTTCTAATATATTAATATATTGCTGTGGAAATACAGCATGGAAACAGGCCCTTTGGCCCACCAACTCCATGCTAACCATCAATCACCTGTTCACACTAGTTCTAGGTAATTTATACTAGAACTTCACGCTGTACTGCTAGTTTGCACGTATTTATTGTTGAATTTAACTTTGCTGTAGATATACTGTTTAATCTGCTGGCTTCATGTGAACAAGGATTTTCATTGCACCCTGGTGTATATGTCAATAAATTAATCTAATTCAATCTCGGCGCTATTACTCCGTTTCCTGTAACTTGGCCAATTTTCAGTCCATGCAGAAGTAGCACCTTTAATCCACGATGACAAGTCTATTATGCGGCACCTTATCAAACGTGCTTTGAAAATCCACATGAACAACATTGGGTCACGTTTCCCTCTCTATTATTTCATTAAAAAATCCTGTCAATTTAGTTGAAAATAATTAGCCTTCAGCAAACCTGTGCAGGTTTTCTCTAACCAATCCACATTTGCCCCACTGACTGCTATTCCTTCGCTGGTTATTATTTCTGCAGCTTTCGGTAGAGTTGCTGCCTTACAGCACCAGAGACCAAGGTTCGATCCTGAAAATGGGTGTTGTTGGTTCAGTTTGGACGTTCTCCTGTGACCGCATGGGATTTCTCCGGGTCCTCCGGTTTCCTCCCACACTCCAAAGATGTACAAGTTTGTCGGGTAATTGGCTTCAGTAGAATTGTAAATTGTTCCAAGTATGTAGGATAGTGTTATTGTGTGGTGATCACTGATCAGCGCAGACTTGGTAGGCTGAAAGGCCTGTTTCCATGCTGTATCTCTACAGTCTAAAGTCTAAAGGAACCTCCATATCATTAATATTTAGCCCATCCAGAATCTCAGCTGCATCATTGTTTGATGAGAACCCAGCATCATTTTCTTTCTTGATAAAGAGTTCTGTAAAGTATTCATTTGGCACCTCAGCCAAGTCCTCCACAATAAAATATTAGTTTCCTTTTTGGATCTTAATTAACTTTACCTCCTCTTATATACTCTCTCCTCATCACATGCATGTAGAATGTATATGCCCCACAGTGGCGCAGCTAGTTAGTAGATAAACCGAGGTTCGATCTGATCTCGGGTGCTGTCTGTGTGGAGTTTACACGTTCTCCCTGTGACCACATGGGTTTACATAGAAACATAGATACATAGAAAATAGGTGCAGGAGTAGGCCATTCGGCCCTTCGAGCCTGCACCGCCATTCAATATGATCATGGCTGATCATCCAACTCAGTATCCTGTACCTGCCTTCTCTCCATACCCACTGATCCCTTTAGCCACAAGGGCCACATCTAACTCCCTCTTAAATATAGCCAATGAACTGGCCTCAACTACCTTCTGTGGCAGAGAATTCCACAGATTCACCACTCTCTGTGTGAAAAATGTTTTTCTCATCTCGGTCCTAAAGGATTTCCCCTTTATCCTTAAACTGTGACCCCTTGTCCTGGAGGGCCCAGGGCTCCGGTTCCTTCCACATCCCAAAGACGTGGGTTTGTAGGTAAAGTAGCCTCTGTAAATTGCCCCCCGTGTGTGTAGGGAGTGGATGTGAAAGAGGAACATAGATCTAGTGTGAAAGGCAGATCAATGGTCAATCAATTGGTCTTGGGCCAATGGGCCTGCTGTATCTTTCAATCGATCAACCAATCAATCAATTAATCAATCAATAAACAATTTTGGTGTTCCGACTATGCATGCCCAGGTCAAAGGTCACTCTGGCTAAACATTGCTGGAAGCAGTGGAGCTGCGTACATATTTCACCCGTTTTTTCCAGCTTTGAATCTATGAATTAGTTGTATTCATTGTTCCTTTGTTAAACCCTAAGATCATTTTGTCATTTTATTGCTTTATTCTTTGGTGCGTGAGCGAGGTTGGGGTCCATGGTCGTGGTTGGGGTCGAGCCCAGGTCTCCACTCTGCGGGCGCTGTTTAGTTGCTGCTGGGCCGTCCCTATCCCCTACCTGGCGTCCCGTCCCTGTCTGGGGGCAGCCGGGGGCCGTCGGCTGCGCCTCTCTCCTTGTCCAGGCAGAGGTGAGCTGTGATTGGCGCTTCATCTCCGTGCTGGCTGTGGGCCTGTGGGCCGCTGCTCCAGGCCGCTGTCCCGTCAGTCCGGGGATGACAGGACGGGGATGGTTTAGTGGCGGTTCTGCAGCGCTTGCGGCGTCGGGGACCTGGATTCGATCCTGGCTGCGGATGAGGCGCGGGTCTGTGTGCGCGCAGCTGCCGAGAATGTCTCTCCACCGATCCAGTCTCCACCCCCCTGTTTCCCACTCGCATCTGCCCCATCTCTCTCACTGTTACACCCCGCTCACCCGCTACTTGGCACCCCCGTTCCTCTATATATATTTTGACACATAAATCATGAATAAGGATAAGAATTTGTACACAGTTTATACTGCCAGCATTTTGTTCGCTTTTTCTTTATAGCGAGTGACCTTTGACAAATTCCATGATCCCTTGCATTTTTCGAACTCGCTTATTGATAAAGACGACAAACCCTCGGCAACTCGGGAAAAGTAATAGCATTTAAGAGTAATGTGAAGAGGTGCTTGAATGAGTAAGGCACAGTAAGGGGGTTTAGTATAGGCAGGCATAGTGGTCAGCATGGCTGGAGTGGGCCGAAGGGCCTGTTTCTATGCTGCAGTATTGGTATTGGTATTTGCCTTTAGTTGACCTTATGCCTTCAGACACCAACTATCTGCAGTCAGCAGGCAATTAGAGTGATAAATAATAATACACTACAGGTACAAAGAATAAAGCTGCCGATAGTCAATTCTTTCTCAAGTCAAACAGTAGGACCAAATGTTTTCATTTCCCATAGCATTTTAACATTGCCATTCAGCTGCTAACACTAATCACATTGCCTCAGGTTCAAATTGTAAATGAACCCTTTGCTGCCACTCGACTTGGCGTGTCAGCTATGTTCACAGCCCAACAAACAAAAGTATGAGGCTCTGATTTCACATGGCGATACACAATAGAACATGGTGTACAGTGAAAACAAAATGTGCAGAACCGCACGGTGGTACACAAGGTGATTTGCAACACCCATTGTATCAGCATGAGACAACACTTATCTAACTATATCATTTAGTAATGGAGCCAGGTGTTCCACGGTGCTTGTGGTACCCTTGGCATTCCTCTGCGGTGGCTCCGAGAGGTCATGCTGGGCTCGTGGTGTGAAAAATGCTAAATTATTAAGACTTCATTTCGATTATGTTTAAATACTTCTTCCAAGTTCGGTTGTATGGTCAAATGTGTGGCTGCTTGCTAACCGTGTGGTACTGTGCCGTCTCATTCACATTCTTACGCAGTTAGACTGGTGTAACCCAGCGGGTCAGGCTACGTCCCTGGAGAACATGGATTGGCAACGTTTCAGAATGGAACCCTTCTTCAGTCTTTAGAAGGTCTGAAGCAGGATCCTGACCCTGAATGTCACCTGTCCGTGTCAGTCTGAAGAAGGTTCCCGACCCGAAACGTTACCTATCCCTTTGCTCTTGGGATACTGCCTTATCTGCTGAGTTACTCCAGCACGTTGTGTCTTCCTTTGATAAACCAGCATCTGCAGTTCCTTGTTACTACAGTCTCATTCACCATTCTTGTAGGAATAAAACAGCCTCTGCCGGCCCATAACCATCCTGACCTCAGATGCTGTCTGTGAGGAGTTTGTACGTTCTCCCTGTGACCGTGTGCGTTTTCTCCCACATTCCAAAGACATGCAGGTTTGGAGGTTAATTGGCCTCTGTAAATTGCCCCTTGTGTGTAATTGGGATAACATTGAAATAGCGTACGAGGGATCGATGGTTAGAATGGACTCAGTGAGGGAAAAGAGGCTGTTTCTACGCTGTACCTCAACTCGAAACTGAGTCAACACCCAGCCTACAACTGATAAGCAGTAGGCAATTTGTGTAGGAAGGAACTGCAGATGCTGGTTTATACTGAAGAAAGACACAAAATGCTGGAGGAACTCAGCGGGTCAGGCAGCATGTCTGGAGAAGAGCAATAGGTGAGATTTCGAAGATAGACACAAAATGCTGCATCTCTGGAGAGGAATGGGTGACATTTTGGGCCGAGACCCTTCTTTAGATAAGTCAGGGGAGAGAGAACCTGGAGATACAGAAGGGTACAAACAGAATGTGAGGTGTGAAAAAGACAGATCAAAGCAAAAGATGATCAAGGAAATGTACAGGTTCATTGATGGCTTTGGGGAAGTTGACAACGAGGCATACAAACTAAAATTAATCAGGAGGAGAGTGAAACTAGTCAGAGAACTAGGGTGGGGGAGGGACGGAGAGAGATGGAAAGCTAAGGTTACTTGAAGTTAGGGAAGTCAATGTTCATACCGCTGTGTTGTACACCACCCAAGCAAAATATGAGGTGCTGTTCCTCCAATTTGCACGGCATCAATCTTACAGTGGAGGAGGCCCAGGACAGAAAGGTCAGGATAGGAATGGGACAGGGAGTTATAGTTACTCTAGCATTTTGTGTCTATCTTCAGTTTAAACGGTATCTACAGTTCCATCCAACACAGGTGACATTTTGGGTCTGTGGACGGGTTCCGACCCAAAACATCACCTATTCCTTTTCTCCAGAGATGTGGCCTGACCTGCAGAGTTACTCCAGCATTTTGTGTCTATCTTAAGTAATAGATAATGTCCAGGACAAATAGGTATCATGCAATGACAAAGCTTTTCTTTGATCTTGACATTTGCATTTGCCAGTTCCTCCAACATCAGTATATTGTGGTGGAATCATCAGCATAAAATGGAATCAAACTCTCACAGTGAAACACCTAACAAAGCTAGACCGAATTCTTCTCAGCCCTGATCCCACAATGTCTCTGCACCATCAGTTAGATTCAAGTTGATAATCCGATGGTCTACCCAACAATTGTTTGGATGGGAACAGTTGTAATGATAGTCGAGAGGAAGGACTAATCCATGTGATTGGCACCTTGCTTCACCAGCACTCCCAAACAAGTACCACCACAGTGCCATGTCCTTCCCATCATAACCCCCACAAGCGGACAGACTCTCAGCGCCACCGCACCCCATTCTCCAGGAACTTGCAATGGAGTGAGGCCATTCTCCATCCCTTTGGGAATCTCCACCAAAAAAAGTCTGGAAAGAGATGCAGTGATCCCTGTCAAGGCTCACTGTGAACTGCTGCATAACATAGGACTCTGTGCGGCAATGGTTGTTCTCAGGGACAGATGCCAAGATAAACATTAACTATTAACCTAGTAAAAGATGCCCTTTGGTCTGCCAAACTTGCAGGTCTTCCAGTGCAGAGGTCTTTCCAGCATGAATATTGCAGATTGACGCATTCCCAAGGTCCAAGAGTGTGTGCTGCGGGAACCACTGAAGCTTGGTATTAGTATGAGTATGTATATCTTTATTATTGTTACCTGTATCGAGATATTTTTAAAATATTGTTTTGCATGCTGTCCATGCAAATCCACCATACCCGAGTACATCAGGTAGTGCAAAGGAGAAAATAAAGAGAATGCAGAATGTAAAGTGTCAAAGCAACAGCAAGCGCAGATATAAAACCAATGCAATGGCCACAACAAGGTAGACTGGGAGATCAGCAAATATGTTTTCAGCACATAAGAAGTCTGCACTAGAGTCCGATAGCACAGGTGGCTTAGTGGTGCAAAGGTGGACTTGCTGCCATTCAGCGCCAGAGACCCAGGTTCGATCCTGACTATGGGTGCTGTCTGTCTGGAGTTTGCATGTTCTCCCTATGACCATGTGGGTTTCCTCTGGATGCTCCGGTTTCCTCCCATATTCCAAAGATGCGCAGGTTTGTAGGTTGATTGGCATCTGTAAACTGTCCCTAGTGTGTAAGAATAAAATAGAATAGAATATAATGCCTTTTATTGTCATTCAAACAGAAGGTTTGAACGAAATTGCATTCCTGCAGACATGACATTACAAAAAAACCAAGACACACACTTAACACAATTTACGCAAACATCCATCACCGTGAATCTCCAACACCTCCTCACTGTGATGGAAGGAAAAGTCTTATCTCTTCCCTTTGTTCTCCTCCCGCGGTCCAGCAGTCTAACTGCAGCGTCGAGGCAGCAGGGGCTCGCGATGTTAAAGCCCCTGGCGGGTGATGGTAAGTCCCGCGGCAGTTGAAGCTGAGCCGGGCAATGTTAGGCCGCGATTCTGGCGGGAGAAGCTGCTATTGCGGGAGCTCCGAAAAGCGGTCTCCCACCAGTGACCTGCGAGCTCCCGATGTTCCTGTCCACCGGGCCTGCGGCCGGAGCCTCCGAAGCTCCGAAGTCGGTTTGCAGCCGTGCGCCACCACAGCTCTCCCCGTTCCAAAGTCGGCCAGCTCCGTGGTGGCGAGTCCGCAGTCTCCGCGACTGGAGCCCTCAGGTTGGTCCCGGTTGGAGGTCGCCGCCGGCTCCACGATGTTAGGCCCAACGACATCGGAGATCGACAGGGAAAATGTCGGGTCCCCGTACAGGGAAGAGATTAAACGGTTTCCCCCACCCCACCCCCCCACATATACACAGCTAAAAAATAATAACAATTAAAACCAAATACATACATCTAACGGGGCAAAAATTAAAAAAAGACAGACAGACTGCAGGCGAGCTGCTGCCACCACACTCCAGATAGAACTAGTGTACAGGTGATCATTGGTCGGCGCAGATTCGATGGGCTGAAGGGCCCCTTTTCCACGCTGTATCTCTACTGTCCATGGTGGGCTATGTTCAGAACTCTTTGTAATTTATTGTTCTCATGAGCAGAGTAACATCAGCACTCAGGTAGGATAATGTTGTATAGTGCACTTGTAAATATTGGGAAGAGTCATAGAGTCTTATAGCACAGAAGCAAGCTCTTCAGCCCAACTCATCCATGCCAACAAAGATGCCCTATCTAAGCTAGTCCCATTTACCTGCAAGATCGACACAAAGTGCTGGAGTAACTCCGCAGGTCAAACAGCATCTCTGGGGAAAAGAATGGGCGACGTTTTGGGTCTGAATCCTTCTTTAGACACACAGTCTGAAGAAGGGTCTCGACCCGAAATGTCACCTATCCTTTTTCTCCAGAGATCTGCCTGACCCGCTGACTTACTCCAGCACTTTGTGTCAATCTTTGGTATATACCAGCATCTGCAGTTCTTTGTTTCTACGTTTCCCCATCTCCCTGCGTTTGGCTCTTATCCTTCTCAACTTTTCCAATCCATGTAATGGAGGCGTTGGATACCTGCTGGATTTCCTTAGCCTTCTGAAGAAGTAGAGGCGTTTTCTTAGCTGGAACAGCAGTGTGGTTGGATTAGGACAACATGCATATGATACTTACCTGGGGACTTGTAAAACAATTTGTTCAGTTGTTGCAAAGGCTCCATCAAATAAGGTCACAGTTTGAGGACTGAAACCTATGGGAAAAAAAATCATCCGAATGCTAGGCATAACAAGTTTATAAAGAAATGTTTATCATGCCATGTGATATAAAGTTAATCTTGTAAGTTAATCATATACTGTACAGAATGAATATAATTTGCCTCGTATTGCATATAGTGACATACTGCATAAACTTACTATCCTATATATTTGAAATATCTATGAATAAAATATATTTTGAAATAAAAACTGGCAAGCAGGACGAGGAGAGTTGCGAAAATCCCTCAAGAATAAACATCAACCCGATGTGGACACTATTTCATCCTCTTCACTGGGTTGAAGGTCCAGAATTTTTTTACCTCATGTTATTCTGGGAGCTTCATCTGTCCAATCGTCCAATCGGCCAGAGGGCATACGATCTGCAGAAGGATCAAGGGAGTCAACATCCAAGGGTCAAGAGTGTTTAATTGTCCTTCGTACTGACAGCAGAACAATGAAATGCTTACTTACCGCAGCATAAAAGGGCTGTAAACATAATATTCATTAGATAACATTTAATAGGCAGGGATTCAATAAATTAATAACCCCTAATACCACTGCAAAAAAGCCCAAACAAGACAGTCCATCATTTTATCGTTTAATTAGTGTTTAGTCGTGTTCCAAGGCCTGATGGGTGTTGGGAAGAAGCTGTTCTTGAACCTGGACCTCATGTTTTTTAGACTCCTATACCTTCACATTTTGCCAAGTTTTCCACAAATGGGGAATAAAATAAATACATTCTGGTTGCAGCAATTAGGCCACATATTAGCAGTTCAGAATATTAAATATTGAATATTTAAGAGCCTTTGAAACAACAGTGTGCTATAGTTCGCCAACATATCCCTGACTGAGGGGTCAGCAGCACAATGGCGCAGTGATAGAGCTGCTGCCTCACAGTGCAACACCCAAGGTCGGTCCTCCATCATTTTTCATTATTATATTGTTGATGTACAGGGATGTTCGTACTACAAACTTATGCAGATCTCATTGCAACTGACCTGGGCTCACATAGCTCATCTTTCTCCCAACTTTGCATCTGCCTGGCACAAGGATGGCACAGTGGCACAGCGGTAGAGTTGCTGCCTCACAGCGCCAGAGACCAGGGTTCGATCCTAGCTACAGGTGCTGTCTGTGAGGAGTTTGTACGTTCTCCCTGTGACCGTGTGGGCTTACTCTGGGTGCCCCGACTTCTTCCCACTCTTCAAAGACGTGCAGATTTGTAGGTTAATTGGCTTCTGCAAATTGTCACTAGAGTGTAGGATAGTGCTAGTGTATGGGGTGATCGTTTATCGATGTGGCTCGGTGGGCAAAGGGTCTATTTCCACACTGCATCTGTAAATCAAAAACTAAAATAAAATTTCATGATTGAAAAGGTAGCAGAAAGATTTGTGCTTCTAACTACTATGAAATGATCCCTGGAGGAAATGGACATGTTTGCATACAAGGTGAGGGCAGGCTGGGCAAAGTTGTGATGCTGGCCATGTAGTAGGCTCTGTTATTAATGTCTCCTTGTTCTAGATTTCCTTAACTATTGAAAGTAATCTGCTACTATCTAACATATTATTTCTTTTAAACAATTTAAACACCTCCCATAATGCCCCCAAATCTGCAATGTGCTAATGAAATCCAGTCTTTCTCATCTTTCTTCAGAAACAGGTAGCGTGCAGGGAAATATCCAATGCATTACCTCCAAATCCTCCTTTAGTCTAATGCTGTATATCGTCGAGTCATAGTGTCATAGTGATAGAGTGTGGAAATAGGCCCTTCGGCTCAACTTACCCACACTGGCCAACACTTCCCAGCTACACTGGCCCCACTTTTTGGTCCATATCCCTCCAAACCTGTCCTATCCATGTACCTGTCTAAACATTTCTTAAATGTTGGTCCCTGCCAACATTTCCTGCCTCAACTACCACCTCTGGTAGCTTGTTCCATACCCTTTGTGTGGAAAAAGTTACCCCTCAGATTCCTATTGCCGAGTACTCTTACTGACAGCATGGAAAGACATGAAACAGTTCACAGCAACATGTGTTTTTACATTTCACACAAGTTATGATAATATGTTGAATTCCATGAGCTTATTTGTAGCATTATCAACCAAGAGAATTGTTATTAATATTCTATAAAGCGTTCCTTCAAATCTCCCTTCTTGAAACAACATTGAGTGTGAGCATAATTAAAGTTGTTCTTCATATTATCAAAATGCCTCACCTTGCATTTACTGACACTAAATTCCACCTTCCAATTTAGTTCATTGGCCCAGCAACAGGCCCTTCAGCCCACTGAGTCCATGCCGATCACCCCGTGCATCCTATTCACGAGGGACAATTTACAATCTTTACCATAGCCAATTAACCTATGTACCTGCACGTCTTTGGAGTGAGCAAGGAAAGCACTGCACCCGGATCACTTTGCACAGTGAAGAAAGTTAATGGAATATTGGCCTTCATAACAAGAGGAGTTGAGTATTGGAGCAAAGAAATCCTTCTGCAATTGTACAGGGCCCTGGTGAGACCACACCTGGAGTATTGTGTGCAGTTTTGGTCTCCAAAGTTGAGGAAGTACATTCTTCCTATTGAGGAAGTGCAACGTAGGTTCACAAGGTTAATTCCCGGGATGGTTGGACTGTCATATGTTGATAGAATGGAGCAACTGGGCTTGTATACACTGGAATTTGGAAGGAAGAGAGGGAATCTTATTGAAACATATAAGATTATTAAGGGATTGGACACTCAAGAGGCAGGAAACATGTTCCCGATGTGGGGGAGTGCAGAACCAGGGGCCACGGTTTAAGAATAAGTAGTAGGGCATTTAGACGGAGATGAGGGAAACCTTTTTCACCCAGAGAGTTGTGAATCTGTGGAATTCTCTGCCTCAGAAGACAGTGGAGGCCGATTCTCTGGATGCTTTCAAGAGAGAGTTAGATAGAGCTCTTAAAGATGGGGAAGCTGTGCTAACGACAGGATATACAAGGATGCGAACAGTGGAACCAGTACGATGATTTAAATTAATCTGAAATTTGCAGTAGGTTCTCTGAAATATATTTCCCTTTTTCGATCTGCATAACAATTTTGAAAATCAAAATATTGCAAACGCTGGAAATCTGAAATAAACAAAACAAATACTTGAATGACTTAGCAGGGAAGGCGAATGCGGACACAAGGAGCAGCTGGACTGTCTCAGCGAGTCAGGCAGCATCTCTGGAGCACATGGATGGGCAACATTTCATGTAGGGCCCGTTCAGGCCCTGACTTTGAAAGAGATGTAGAGTTAACGTTTCAGGCCAAGGACTAACTTTTGTATTCATAGAAACATAGAAACATAGAAAATAGGTGCAGGAGTAGGCCATTTGGCCCTTCGAGCCTGCATCGCCATTCAATATGATCATGGCTGATCATCCAACTCAGTATCCTGTACCTGCCTTCTCTCTATACCCCCTGATCCCTTTAGCCACAAGGGCCACATCTAACTCCATCTTAAATATAGCCAATGAACTGGCCTCAACTACCTTCTGTGGCAGAGAGTTCCAGAGATTCACCACTCTCTGTGTGAAAAATGTTTTTCTCATCTCGGTCCTAAAAGACTTCCCCCCTTATCCTTAAACTGTGACCCCTTGTTCTGGACTTCCTTCAAAATGCTATATTTAAGAGGGAGTTAGATGTGGCCCTTGTGGCTAAGGGGATCAGAGGGTATGGAGAGAAGGCAGGTACGGGATACTGAGTCGGATGATCAGCCATGATCATATTTGAATGGCGGTGCTAGCTCGAAGGGACGAATGGCCTCTACTCCTGCACCTAGTTTCTATGTTTCTATGTTTCTATGGTACCTCTCTCTTTGCTCTACTTTTTGTACTTGTGTTTGGCTTGATCATTTTCATGTAAAGTATTACAGTACATGATTTGATTGGAAAGCAGGTGAACAAAAGCTTTTCACTGTACCTTGGTGCAGTGAACTCCACATTTTAACCACACCCTGAGTAAAAAAAAACGTTTCTCAGATTCTTCTTGAATTTCTTCCCCAAGCATTTTAATCCATTCCCATTGTACCCCAATTCACTAACAGAAATTGCTTTCTTCGATCTATCCTATGGAAGCCAGTGCTAATCTTGTAACAAAGCTTGTGTACTGCAGACTAGGTGACACTTTATGAGCCTGTCCCACTTAGGCAATTTTTCAGGCGACTGCCGGCGACTGTCAATTCGTAGCAGGTCGCTGAAAAACCGGCAACTGGAACGTCGACTGTCAGAGTGGAACACACACACACATCCTTCCTTCACCAGCCAGTTATGCAGGCGGGGGACAGGGCAAGCGGGGAGAGTGAAATTCACACGATGCAAAGCCAATGTGATACAGGCACAGCCCACGATGAACAGGAAGATTGGCGCTGTAATTAAGACGGTGAAAGCACAGTGTACAGGAAGGGTCACTTAAGTCCTTTAAAAGAGAGGAAGGGAGAGGGGGGAGAAGGGGGGAGAACAGGGAGAAGGGGGGAGAAGGAGTGGAGACAAATTTTAAGAAGCCAGAGATACACGGCTGTGAAGCTCGGCGAACATTAACATTACCGGTCGGTTATCCTTGGTTCTGATAACTACTCTTTACGTTTTTTTCCCCCAATGAACCAATGAAATTCATGGGTCAGCACTGGCGACAACCTACGAGAACCTACGACAACCTACGACCTCCTGGCGACCCACTACCACTGCACCCATGGCATGAGAATTCTCGCTACTCTCCATGGCGGCTTCATTCTGGTCACCGCTTAATTTTTACAACGGCGACCAGAATAAAGCCGCGATAGTTCCGAGAATGCGGGAACTACTCACGACCATGAAGGCGACTCCCACACGAACATGTGGTGACCATGTGGCGACTGCATAGTCTCCTGTAGTCGCCTAAAAAGTCGGCTAAGTGGGACGCCCATTAGGCAGAGGTATCTCCTAGGTCCAACTCCAATGCTCGAAACTTAGTTTAGAGATACAGTGTGGAAACAGGCCCTCTGGCCCACCGAGTCTGTACTGATCAATGATCATCCGCACACTAGTTCTGTCCGACAAACTAGGGTAATTTTACTGAAGCCAATTAAGCTACAAACCTACATGTCGTTGGAGTGTGGGAGGAAACTGGAGCACCCAGAGAAAACCCATGCAGTCACAGGGAGAATGTGCAAACCCTGTATGGACAGTACCCATTGTTAGTATTGAACCCAGGTCTCCAGCGCTGTAAGGCAGTAATTCTACCGCTGCGCCACTGTGCCATCCCTAAATGGCAAGGATGTTGTCATGTTTACTACATTTCGCTTGATGATTTGTAGCTCCAACACAATACTATGCCTACGCTATATCAGGGCAAACAACTGGTCAACCCCACTCTGCACCCTGTTGCCACTCTCATCAAAGTCTCTCTCTGGATCTCCTTCACCTCCTTCACCTCATCTTGCCTTGCCCTCGTTTGCAGATACTTACTAGTTTCAGCTGCCCTGCCAGCCCAAACGTTCCTGGTTGGTGACCCACCATCTATTAATTAATATTTAACTGGCAACTGACCACCCTCAAGACAGCAAAAGGCCAATGATAATCAGAGTCTGCCCCCATAAACCCTCCCCCAACAACCCCCCCCCCCCCCCCCGCCCCTCATCCTTCCTCTCTCATTTGTACCCTACGTAAACTCAAACCTATTTCCTTCCCTTCCACTGACATCCCTTCCTCTGACCACAATCTGTAACTCTTTAATCCTTCTGTCTTTTCATCCCTGGCCTTAGGCCAACCACCTGTCTATCTACCCCCCCCCCCCCCCCCCCCCCACCTGCGGTGGCACGGTATAAAGTGTTCTAACGGGATGCATCTCAGCTTGGTATAGCAACTGCTTAGCCCTGAATCTGCAGAGAGCTGTGAACACAACCCTGTTCAAAGAGGTTCCTCATTTCCTTTCATCCAGTCCATATTCATGGTGCATTGCCTCAGTCTTGGCAAGGATGCCTGCCACAGTGGCCATTTCTTTTTCTCTCTTCTACCTTCAGGGAGAAGATACAAGAACGTGGCAGCTCAGATGTTCAAACGTAACAACAGCTTCTTCCCTTCTGCTATTGTTTTTTTCCTCCCCCTTTGACAGCAGAAGTATTGCAAAGTTCTCTTACTCTTCACTACAGTCTTACAGTATTATAACACTATTGGTTAAGGGCCTGTCCCATGAGCATGCTAATCTGCATGCGGCAAGCGCGACCAAACCGGAAGCGGGGGCTGCACGGAGGTCGAGTGATCGCTGTACAGGGCTGGTCCCACCAGCATGCGCCTGCATGTGGCGAGCGTGACCAAACCAGAAGCGGGGGCCGCGCGGAGGTCGTGTGAGTGACGTGAAGTTTGAGCGAAGTCCGCGGGAAGTTCATGCGTGATGTACGGCGTCAAGACGTGCGTACGGCATCGAGACGCTGCGTATGCCCATCGAGGCGGTGTGTATGGTGTCGAGGCGGCTGCGGGTCGGCAGGCCGTTGCCGCGTAGAATTTTTGAACACGGTCAGTTTTTCGGAGCCCCGCGCGATGTCGGGACCAGCTCCGCACAACTCCATACAGCTCCGCACAACTCCATACGAAGTGGGACCGGCACCTCGAGGCTGTACGGCTCAAGCGACCACGTTAGGTCGCGCTTGCCGCATGGAGTCGCATGCTCGTGGGACAGGCCCTTTACAGAGAAAAAGCCCAAGGTGTGCAATGAAGTAAGTTGGAAGATCAGGACTACACCCGAGCATATGGAGGGAGAAGCAGCATTCAGTACTCACAACAGCGGGGCAGAGGTTACTGAATCTGGTGGTACATGCTTTCAAGCTTTTGCCTGAAGGGAGAGGGAAGCAGATGGAATGACCAAGATGATAAAGGTCTTTGATGTCCTGAAGCAGGGTGATGGTAGATGAGTCCATGATCAGAAAGATGTTCCTTGTCAGACTGCGCTACATCCACAGAAGCCTAGGTGTAAGGTGAGACGGGAAAGATTTAAAGGGGACCTGTGGGGCAAGTTCTTCACACGGAGATGGGTACATGGAACAAGCTGTAGAGGAAGCGGTTGAGGTGGGTACATTGACAACATTTAAAAGACATTTGGACAGTTCAATGCATATGTAAGAGTTGGTGGGTAATGGACCAAACATTGGCAAATGCTAACAGATAGGCTACTCGGTCAACATGGACAAATTGGACTGAATTACCTGTTTCCATGCTGTACAAATCTATGATTCTATAAGTATAGCAGAAGGTCTTTCATCACAGATCTTCCTTCATTTCAGACTTTAGACTTCAGAGATACAGCACGGAAATAGGCCCTTTGACCCACAGAGTCCGTGCTGACCAGCAACCACCTTGTACACTGGCACTATCCTACACACTAGGGACAATTTACAATTTTGCCAAAGCCAATTAACCTACAAACCTGTATGTCTTTAGAGTGTGAGAGGAAACCGGAGCACCTGTAGAAAACCCATGCGGTCACAGGGGGAAGACTACAAACTCCATACAGACAGCAACTGTAGTCAGGATCGAACCTGGGTCTCTGGCGCTGTAAGGCAGCAACTCTAGCGTTGCACCACTTTCCCCACCACTCCCAATTCTCTTGAACGTGCCTGCTTTTGCACCTTTCCTCCTGTAGATAAGATCATTAACTTTGTTTCTATTCCCTCATTTTACTCGACTTGCTGAGTATATATAATTCTTTCTGTTTTTCGGTCAATGCATGTTATAATAATGCTCCATGTGTACATTGTCCCTGCATTCATTTTACTTTTAGAGAATGACTTTAAATTAAATCTGTTAAAATGCTTTTATTTCAGCAACTATTTTAAAATTATTTCCATGCCATCTTTGGGATCCTCTGTACCAAAATGCTCCTTTGCAGTGTAGATTAGGAATTTCCCTGGAGCTTCTGTCAGTAATGAATGGAATCAAAGAGGTGGCTCCCTGTGCGGTTCCGTATAAACTTCAAGATCCTCCTCCATGTCTACAAAGCCCTCAATGGGCTTGCCCCCACCTACATAAAACGTCTTCTCACCCACCACTCCACCTCCAGGTCCTTCAGGTCGGCCGACTTGGGTTTGCTGAATATCCCGCGGTCTAGGCATAAGCTCAGGGGCGACCGTGCCTTTGCGGTTGCAGCCCCTAGACTGCGGAACAGCATCCCCTTTCCCATCAGAACTGCCTCCTCCATCGACTCTTTTAAGTCAAGACTAAAGACTTATCTATACTCCCAAGCCTTTCCTGACGTCCTCTGAGTGAGGGCTACATGTATTTCTCATGTATGTAGTTTGTTTTGTTGTGCTACTCTTATAACAAATGTAAAGCACTTTGGCCAACAAGAGTTGTTTTTTAAATGTGCTATATAAATAAATGTGACTTGACTTGACTACAGAATTTAACCTTTTAATTCTCTCCTTCATTCATAACAATCTATGGGCCAACACGCTGATGAACCAATGCAGAACCAAGTGAGTTTATGCAAAGAGGGATGAGGGTTAAATCAAGAATTGACAGATACATTTGTTCAAAAGTCATACTAAAGAATTTGCACATTCTCCCTGTGACTACATAGGTTTCTTCCATGTGCTCTGGTTTTCTCCCACATCCCGAAGATGTGCAGGTTTGCAGGTTAATTTGCTCCTGTAAATCACCCTGAGTGGGTAGGGAGTGGATATGAAAGTGGGATAACATAGACCTAGTGTGAACGGGTGATCAATGGTCAGCATGGAGTCGGTGGGCTGAAGGGTCTGTTTCCATGCGGTACCTTTCAATAAATATGTCTTCCAATTTTCCAACTGTTAATCTTTAACAAACCTGGCTAAGGTTTACAGAATCAGAAAGCCAATCCCTCCCTTAGCTTCTGAAACACTTATGTGTATTGACCTTACTGTTCATTTACACTTAATTTGCAAGCCTGGAAAATGATCTGATTTCTCAAATAAACTTGAGTCTTGGTGTCTTTATTCTGCTGAGATTCATTCAAGTGTATAGTACCGATAGGCTCTGGATCACTAAACATTTTGAAGATGTGGTCACTAAACAGTAGAGAACTTAAAGTCTACAAACCAGCCCTTAATTACTTAAGAAACAAAGCAAACAGTTTAAATGTAACCCGATGAGAGCATTCTGTTCTCAGCAAGGTGCCAGACTAGGAGAAATCAGCTTCAAGGTTTGCTGGAAAAGCTTAAAGTCGACTATTCAACAAGTAACCCTGGTCTGTTCTGCTTCATACAAACCCCCCCAACTAATGATAGTGTTATGAATAACCCTATAGAAGTAATACCTAAGAAACTAATCATGGATCCATTCCAGGTGCTCAATATACACAATGCTTGGTCTGAGAAGAAAAACTATTTGCAATGACTAATATACTGGGCATATCACTAATTATATTTCCAACTGAGTACTGCAAGCTGGTGCCCTTTCTCCCCTCAAATAAATGAAACTCTTTTTACAGATTTCATATCTCCTCTCGTTGCATTCACAAATATAGAAATGCTCTTCAATTGTAGGCTTTATGTTCGTTTGCTGGCATTTCATGCAAAAAACATTCGTTATTGAGTAACTGAGTTTGTACGTGTTAATGGATAATGGTGCAGTTAAACCACAACCGATCAAAATATATTAAAGTCGTCCATTCTTGGTGCATGGTTGTACACAATTACCAGCAATGGCTGCCACGCCCACAGTCTGTCTGTCCCTTCCTTCTGTGTTCTTTAGCTTGTTTTGTGTGGTGGGGGTGGGGGGGAGTTGGTGGAAACTTATTCTAATCTCTTACCTTGACTGAAATGCGATTTTTTCCGTATCGTATCTCCGTCAGCACTGCGGCCTAACATCGTGGAGTTGCCGGCCTTTGATGGAGACCGACCGGGAGCTCCATCGCGGGAGCCTGCGGACTTAACATCACGGAGCTTGCGATCCCTGTCGGAGGGTTGGCTCTGGAGCTCCAACAGTGGGAGCCTGTGAGGCTTTAGCATCTGGTAGGGACCGACATCGCCGCAGGTGTTTTGACTGCCCCAACGGGGGCTTCGACCGCCAGCTGCAGATGGATCGTCTGCCCCGACCGCGGGAGAATAAAGAGGAAGGAGATTGGACTTTATTGCCTTCTATCACAGTGAGGAACGTGGGAGATCCACTGTGGTGGATGTTTATGTTAACTGTTATGTAGTTGTGTGTCTTGTTGCTTTTTTTAGTATGGCTGTATGGTAATCTGAATTTCACTACCTTAATTGGTACGTGTGACAATGTGACCTTTAAAGCTTGAAACCTTGAAACTTTGAAATGACCACAGTCAATGCGAACATTTGTAGGATTTCTTACCTCCAGTTCCCTCCCCTCTACTTTCAGTCTGAAGAAGGATCCCAACCTGAAACAGCACCCATTCCTTTCCCCCAGAAATGCTGCCTGACCCGTTGAGTTACTCCAGCACTTTGTGTCCATCTTCAGTGAAATTTGGATGTTTCTGATCCCATCATGAGTACTCACCTCCCCACTGTCGAAGGGATCTACAGTAGTCGCTGCATCAAAAAGGCAGCCAGCATTATCATACACCAACACCAGCCTGGCCACACTCTCACTTCTCCTGCTATCGGGAAGAAGGTATAGGAGCCTGAAAACTGTAACGTCCAGGTTCAGGAGCAGCTTCTTCCCAACAACCATCAGGTTATTAAACATGCCAAACACCAACTAAGCTCCGAACAGCATAGACTTAGGGGCATTGGTTAGTCTTTACACTTTCATTATTCATTTTTTTTAGTATACTAAACTTCTTTTTTGTTTATTATGGTGCTTACAGAGTATTTATTATGTTTACATATCTGTTGTGCTGCTGCAAGTAAGAATTTCATTGTCCCGTTTCTGGAAATATGACAATAAAACATTCTTGACTCTCTTGGCTCTTGATTGTTTGCAACCTTAGATTTTCATAATCAAACAATTCTATTACAAGAAATATTGATGAAGTCCTGTCTTACTGTGAGCGGCACAATCCCTTTCTCTAAGACTATTTAATGGCTGTATGAAATGCAAAAGAGGCAGCTTTATAAAAAAACCTTATGAGTAATAATATCTTACACATGGTAAAATCACTGCTTCACAAGTGATGTTTATAAAAAATGCCTATGAACCATTTAAGATAAGACAAAGAAAATCTTGTGTTTAGGCAACATCTTGCTCAACCTCAGAACATCGTTAAACACATTATAGCAATTTTACTTTTGAAATATAATCAGCATTGTAAAGTTGGCATTATCTCAGGCAACCTGTGAACAGTAAGTGTGTTTAACTGACATTAGAACGAAGAACAGTACTTACAGTACAAGGTCGGTGGGGGCGCTGCGAGTCGGCTGCCCTGCCAACAGCGTGTTCTTATTTCGACTTTTTGGGGGGTTTTTTTGGTGTGTCTAATGTTAGTTTAGGTGTCTCTTGGTATGTCTTGTGTGGGGGGTGGTGGGGGGGAAAAGGGGGAACCGCTTTCGGACGCCCCTTCGACGGAGAGGCGACTTTTTCCATGTCGCCTCCTTTGTGGCCTAACAGCTTGGATTGGAGAGGCCTTTCCCGGAGTCGGGCCCAGAGCATCAGCAGCAGGCGCAGCGTGGACTTTTCCAACGCGGAGCGGGCGAACCCTTGCCTGGGGTCGCCAGAGAGGAGTGCTCCGATTGCTGGCCTGGTGACTTTGGCATCATGGGGCTGTGGTCTGCAGAGCTTCTAGCCACGGGATCACCAGAGAAGAACTCCGACCACCGACCTGTGGCCTATAACATGCTGAAGCCGCGGTCTCCAGTCGGAATGTGCCGATTCGGGACCTCCAAGCCGCGGAGTGTGTTCGACCGTCCCGACGTCAGAGTTTTGATCATCCTGACGAGAGGGTCTATATATCGGGCTGTCTGTAGCGGCGACTACGGAGGGTTTATGGCCCCGACCACGAGTGAACAAAGCAGGAGGACTGGCTGAACTTTGTTGCCTTCCACCACAGTGAAGAACGCTGTGGTGGATGTTTGTGTAAAATCTTATTGTGTATTGTGTGTTCTTTTTAAGTGTATCGCTGCTGGCAAATTCATTTCACTGCACCTTCGGGTGCATGTGATGAATAAAATTGACATTGACTTTTACTTTGAACAGGCTTTTTGGCTACAATATCTGTGCCGAACACGATGCTATGTTAAACTAATCTCCTCTGCCTGCACATGATCCATATCCCTATATTCTCTGCATTTGCATGTTCCTATCCAAAAGTCTCTTAAATGCCACCACCATATCTGCCTCCACCTCTACCCCTGGCAGCTCATTTCAGGCACCCATCACTGGTTAAAAACCTTGCCCTGCCTAAGGTCATAAGGTCTTAAGTGATCGGAGAAGAATTAGGCCATTTGACCATTCAGGTCTACTCCACCATTCAACCATGGCTGATCTATCTCTCCCTCCTAACCCTATTCTTCTGTCTTGACCCCTTAACCTGTACTGATCAAGAATCTATCTAGCTCTGTCTTATGAATATCCACTGACTTGGCCTCCACAGCCTTCTATGGCAACAGATTCACCACCCTCTGACTAAAAAAATATCTCCTCATCTCCTTCCTAAAAGAATGTCCTTTAATTCTGAGGCTGTAGCCTCTAGTCTTAGACTCTCCCACTGGTGAAATCCTCTCCACATCCACTCTATCCAAGGCTTTTTCTATTTTCCTTTGAACATCTCCTTTAAACGTTGTCTCTCTCACCTTAAAGCTACGTACTTCAGTTTAGTTTAGTTTAGAGATACAGTATGGAAACAGGCCCATCGGCCTACCAAGTCCATGCCGACCAGCGATCACTCCGTACACGAGTACTATCCCACACACTAGGGGCAAGTTACAATTTTTACTAATGCTAATTAATCTACAAACCTGGGAGAAAACCTGAAGACCTGGGGAAAATCCACGCGGTCACAATGACAAACTCTGTACCAAACTCTCGGTCAGGATCGAACCCGGGTCTCTGGCTCTGTAAGGTACATAGATACATAGACAATAGGTGCAGGAGTAGGCCATTCGGCCCTTCAGGCCAGCACAGCCATTCAATGTGATCATGGCTGATCATCCACAATCAGTACCCCGTTCCTGCCTTCTCCCCATACCACTTGATTCCGCTACCCCTAAAAGCTCTATCTAACTCTCTTTTGAATGCATCCAGTGAATCGGTCTCCAATGAGGCAGAGAATTCTGCATTAATGCATTTCGTTGTCTCTGTGAATGCATTTTGTTGTCTCTGTACTGTACACTGACAATGACAATTAAAATTGAATCTGAATCTGAATTCCACAAATTCGCAGCTCTCTGTGTGAAAAGATTTTTCCTTATCTCAGTTCTAAATGGCTTATCCCTTATTCTTAAACTGTGGCCCCTGGTTCTGGACTTCCCCCAACATCGGGAACATGTTTCCAGCATCTAGCATGTCCAAATCCTTAATAATTTTATACTTTTCTATAAAATGCCCTCTCATCCTTCTAAATTCCAGTGAATACAAGCCCAGTCGCTCCATTCTTTCATCATATGACAGTCCTGCCAATCCGGGAATTAACCTCGTGAACTTATGCAGCAACTCTACTGCTGCACCACTGTGCCACTTTGTGCCTGACATTTCAACCCTGGGGAAGACATTCTGACTGTCGATCCTATCAATGCCTCTCATAATTAAAAAAAACTTCTAACAGGTTTTCCCTCAGCCTCTGATGCTCTGGAGAAAACAATCCAACTTTGTCCAACCTCTCCTTATAGCTAATATCTTCTAATCTTACCAGTAGCCTGGTAAACCTCTTCTGCATCCTTGCCAAAGTCACATCCTTCCTGTAATAGGGCGACTAGATTTGCATACAATATCGATCCCGTGTTAAATGTGGAACATTCGTAAGTTCATAAGTTTTAGGAGCAGAATTAGGCCATTCTACTCTGCCATTCAATCATGACTGATCTATCTTTCCCTCTCAACCCCATTCTGCTGCCTTCTCTCCATAACCCCTGATACTTGTACTAATCTAGAATTTATCGATCTCGGCCTTAAACATTATTTATCGATCTCGGCCTTAAACATATCCATTGACGACCTCCGCAGACTCCTCTGGCAATAAATTCCTCAGATTCACCACCCTCTGACTAAATAAATTCCTCCTCATCTCCTTTCTAAAGGTCCATCCTTTTATTCTGAGGCTACGGCCTCTGGTCCTAGACACTCCCACTAGTGCAAATGTCTTCTCCACATCCACTCTGTCCAGGTTTTTCACTATTGTAAGGATAGGACCATCGAGGATATCTATCCTACGTTAGGACAGCAGGAATTGTATGCCCATCTGAAAATGTTCAAGAGGCCTCAGTTAACGCTGCAATAAAGAGACTGCGTGTGTAATCCAAGGTTGTGAACCTAGATTTTTTCTCTCCAGAGAGGCTACCTGTCCGCTGAGTTACTCCACCTTTTTGTGTCTACCTTCAGCGTAGATTTTTACATTCATGTCCAGTGTTAGACATGAACACACTACTTTCTGACTGTTGCCTAAGCATGGATTGGAAGAGATAATGGGGAAAGTGAGAAACAGCTCGACAGAGCCAGGTTTTCTGGAGTACAATGGAGGCAGCGAGATTTTGGAGTGAATTCCAGAACTTGGTCATTAGGGAGCTAAAGGAATACCTTCTCTTATACTTGGATCTCATTAAATACCAGTCTAGCTCTCGGCTGCCTTTTAATTATGACAAGTGACCTGCACTTGACTAGTCACACATCTAAGCATGTTGTGCCTGCGATTGAAAGCAGCGTTAGTGCTGCTTACATTTGGCAGAAAAATTAAAATGATCTTTCTGAATGGTTATAGAGCTATTAAACCCACCCACTGCCCATGAGAAGTACTGATTAACATCCAGCAGAAAATATAACTTTAAAAAAAAAGACATTTTACACAGTAATTACCAGAAACCTAAAGAGCAGGGAAGCAATTACTTCCACCCAAAGGGCAGTAATTGATTGTATTGCTTAATCTGTAGAAAGTCACCTGACCTGCATACAGATGACATACTACTTGTCTTCAAAATCTATTATTAGGTTTTACTGACATTATGCATAACAAATGTGGCAGATGCGTCCAGCTTCTGAAAATGAACAAGTTTAGTGAGAGGACACAGGTTTGAGATGAGGGGGAAAGATTTAAAAGGAACCCGAGGGGAAACTTTTTCACGGAAAAGGTGGTGGGTGTATTGAACGAGCTGCCGGAGGAGGTAGTTGGGACAGGTACTATTGCAACGTTTAAGAAATATTTGGACTGGTACATGGATAAGACAAGTTTAGGGAGATATTGGCCAAACGCAGGCAGGTGGGACTAGTGTAAATCGGACATGTTGGTCAGTGTGGCCAAGTTGGACCAAAGGGCTTGTTTCCTTTCCGTATGACTATCTCTCTAGTCCACACTGAACATACTGATAGAGTAATGCACATCTGGCATAGATCGTATAGACATTCAGAACTTTTTTTTTTTCCCTAAGGTGGAAATATCAAAGTCTAGAGGGCATAGTTTTAAGGTTAGAATGGCAAAGTTTAAGGGGGATGTGCGGGGCTAGTATTTTACACAGAGAGTGTTGGGTGCCTGGAATGTACTCCCAGAGGCAATGGTGGAGTTAACTATGATAATGGTATTTAAGAGGCTTTTAGATAGGTGCAGGAGTAGGTCATTCGGTCCTTCGAGCCAGCACCGCCATTCAATGTGATCATGGCTGAACATCCCCAATCAGTACCCCGTTCCTGCTTCTCCCCATATTCCCTGACTCCATTATCTTTAAGAGCCCAATCTAGCTCTCTCTTGAAAGTATCCAGAGAACTGAGCTCCACCACCCTCTGAGGCAGTAAATCCACAGACCTGCCAGTGTAATGGCAATTTATTTTCTTTCCAAAGTCCAACTTGAAACTGCCTTTTCTACATTGGATGGGACGAGTGGAGTTTACGCATTCGACAATAAAAACGAATCTTCCAGTCATTATTTCCAGTTTCATTGATTTTAATTGAAGTTGTTGTAAATACAAAGAAGTGTTTTATACAAATTGTAGCTTTCCGTTCTTACTATCTGAACTGGTAAAAACAGTGTTTTCTCTTCCCGTGCCAGCTCCCATCTGATGTGACCACTCCCTGTCGTTTCACTTAGTTCAATGTAAGTTATGCCCATCTATGTATCAAAATCCCACCCTTAAGCATACAAAACAATACGGCTAGAAGTATGCAGACAAAATAATAAATTATGCCAACAGTAACTAGACTAAGGCCCCATAGCAGAAGCGTCCATGTCGCGGGGCTGGAAACTGGAAGGATCCTGAGCTAATTCTGCTACCACCATCATCTATTGCTACAAGTGATGGCTTCCACTGATTGTCGCCGGAAGCTTGCGTCCTTTTCAGGATGGAAGATGACATTTGTAACAAGATGGACACGAAAAGAAGAAGACTAGACTAAGCATGAATGGCTCCTACAGCCAGCAAAACGCAAACAACAAAATTCTCTGGATATTCTTAATAATTTTAATGCCCGTTAAGATTCTGCATCTCAATAGAGATTCATTATACATTTAAGTATAGATTTGACCAAAAAAAACAAGGTTTGTAGGTCTTTTTGGCTGCACCAACCAGTGATCACTATCATACACACACTGGGGGACAATTGATAGTTACACCAAGCCAATGAACCTACAAACTTGTAGGTATCTTTGCTTTGGAGTATGGGAGGAAACCGAAGATCTCGGAGACAACCCACAGGGAGAACATACAAACTCCGTACAGACAGCACCCGTAGTCGGGATCGAACCCGGGTCTCTGGTGCTGCAAGTGTTGCAAAGCAGCCACTCTACCGCTGCGCCACAGTGCCGCTGTATACTCTTACAATTCTGTCTTAAGTTTGTTAATTTTAACACAACTTGTTGTTCTGAGGTCTGTGTTCATTTTTTATGACATTGATATAGGAAAGTATACACTTACGTTAATACCGTAACAAAGTGTTTTCAGTATAAGGACTGAATTCAATAATAAAAATTCACTTTTAAATTAAATTTAATTTCATGTTTTTGTGCACCTTATTGTGTGTTATGACTGTTGGCAGACCAATTTCCCTCCGGGATGAATAAAGTTCTATTGTATCGTATTGTATCGTACTTCCAATTGCTAGTCCTGTACTGTTTAGTCAGGTAAACATTGTGTGCCAACAGTGCTATCTAACGTTAACAAGGTTAGTCAGGGCGCCCAGTAGCACACGACTTAATCCAACAGCAGAACATATCTACATTATATCCTTTGGGAGCCTCAACTCAACCTCAGCCTCTCCCCCCAGGCAGAACTGTCGAAAGGAGACACATGAGACTGAAGATGCTGGAATCTTGAGCAAAAATGCAAAGTCATAGAGTGTTGAAGCAGGCTCAACCTGTCCACACTGATCAACATGCCCCTTCTACACTAGCCCCACCTGCCTGCGGTTGGCCCATATCCCTCTAAACCCATTCTTTCAATCTACCTGTCCAAATGTTTTTTAACCATGGTGATAGTGTCTGCCTCAACTGCCTCTTCTGGCAGTTAGTTCCATATAAGTGCTGGAGGAACTCAAGGGGGCCGGGCAGCATAGGTGGAGGGAATGGGCAGATGACCTTTCGAGTCGGGACTCATCTGAAAGGTGTTGATCCGAAACCTCACCTTGTCTATTTCCCTTCACAAATGTTGCTTTTGTGAGGACGCCGAGAATGAAGAGGGACCAACATGACCCCAATCAGTACATTGGTAACTCTGTGCCGCCAGAAACGTGGGGACTCTGTTGTGTACTTTGTGCATTTGTATGCAAGAACAAAGAATCTCACTGTATCCTGGTACATGTGACAATAAAGTATCATAGAATCATTGAATTAAAAACTTGATGATATATAAATATATAATCTTGTACCAATTCAATTGCAATGCCATGAACGTTGAATTCTCCGATTTGTAGTAAATAACAATCCCCCACACCCCTCTCCCTTTCCACCCACCACAGTGTGCACCTATTTCTCCCGCTAATCCATCCCTTCTCCTTCCACCCATATTTCCCTCTGGCTTTGCATTTTACTCCTTAACCTGCAATCTTTTTGGCAATTTTTCACCTTTCGCCTTTGTCAATCGAATACCCAAACAGTCTCCTATCCATTCCCCCGCAGATACTGCCTGACCCTCGGAGTTGCTCCAGAATGCTGTGTTTTGCTAAATATTCCAGCATCTACAGTGCCTTGTCTCTGCAATATCACAATACTCGATTCCCAATTAATATGATCTTTGATCGAATATAATGGCCGAAACTATAAAAGGCCATTACAAGGCCATTTTACCTACAAGCGTAGGGGCAAAACAACGCGAAAGAAAATCCTCAAAGCAACCACAAGAGACCGTGTACATAGAGATTATTAAGAAAGAAATATGAATCTTAAAATATGACTATACAGCGCTTCCTCTTTTGGGATGGTTTGGTTGCAGAAAGGCGTGACACATATTCCCAATCTCAGGCATACAGGAGGCGAGGATTTCAGCATCTGTTTCCTCTGCTCCGAAACCAAGGATACCATGGCTACATTACAGCAGCAATACAAAGACTCGGCACGCTAGACATGCTTAGGAAAAAGTGTAGGAAGGAACTGCAGATGCTGGTTTACACCAACACTTACACCGCTGGTAAACACAAAATGCTGGAGTAAAAAGGTTTTGAGAGATGTGAGCCAAACGCGGGCAGACCGGACGAGCGTAAACGGGGCATGTTGACCAGCATGGGCAAGTTGGGCCGAAGGGTCTATTTCCGCTGTGTCTTTGGGATACTTCTGATGGAAAAACGGCTCCTGCTCACTCTCCACGGCAACTGCAAAAACAAAGTTTGAAACGAATGCTGTTGCTAGAAATCAAATAGGATTTCTTCTGAAAATATAAAATCATCCCCCTTAATGTAGCAGCTGCCACGTTTGAACGACACATTTTAGAAAATAGAACGGTAAAGCGAATTTGTGTGAAGAAATGGGGGCGGAATATGAATTGCTATCTGCAGTGCAAGTCCCATTCCTTTTTGCCCGTACAAAACACGAATCTAAGTTGTTTTTCAAGTCTGTAAATTAAGAGTCATCGTTCGAAATAATATAATCTTGCTTCTGACATTTAATGCAAATTTGACTGACTTTAATGCCCGAAGCTGAATACAGTTTGCTTAAATGCCTCTATGGAACGTTCCGTCTCTTTGTTGTGTTGTTTGCACCGTCTTGTCCGCTCGATTTCTGTGGCAGCCTGAGCGTCCAGGTTTAGATGTTTATTGGCGAATCTTCGTAGGCTCTGTGTTCCGGCGCACTGTGCAAACCGTGCAAAACTTCTGTCACGTCAGAAACTCACGGGGGGATGATAACGCTGAAAAAAATAGACATAAGCAACTGCAGATGCTGGAATCTTGAGCAAAAACCCCACAAAGTGCTGGAGTGACTCAGCGGGTCAGGCAATATCTCTGGAGAACGTGGACATGGGAGGAATGTGTAGGAAGGGGTTGCAGATGCTGGTTCACACCCAAGATAGACTGGAAAATGCTGGAGTAAAACTCAGCGGGTTAACTGAGTTCCCACAGCATGTCGTGTCTATTTTATGGACAGGACTGGTGTTTCAATCCGAAATTTCACCTATCCATGTCCTCCAGAGATGCTGCCTTGACCCGCTGAGTTATTCCAGTACTTTGTGTTGCAGCGCTTTCTTTTGTTCAGACTATTTTTCACGGGATGTACTCTGGGATCTTTATCGTGTGTTGACCCGGACGATACCAATTTAATCCATGTTACACTTAGTGTTTGGTGGGTGTGTGCATGTGTCTCTCTAAAGCCAAAAGCGTATCCCTCTCTCTCCAGGGTTTTCATTAATCCCCACCATTCCCATTTTGAAAAATCTTCCACCATACCTCAAGTCAAGATGTCATATGTCGCAGAAAGAACAATGGCATTGTTTAAACATAATACACTGTAAACAATGTAATACACGAGAAAAACGTCCAGTGTGTGTACACATCCACACACCCACACACACACACACACACACACACACACACACACACACACACACACACACACACACACACACACACACACACACACACACACACACACACACACACACACACACACACACACACACACACACACACACACACACACACACACACACACACACACACACACACACATGTACACACACACACACACACACACACACACATACACACATCTAAACACACACACACACACACACACATGCATGTATATACACACACAAACACGTGCACACACATATAGACACACACACACACACACACATGTACATACACACACACACACACACACACACACACACACACACACACACACACACACACACACACACACACACACACACACACACACACACACACACACACACACACACACACACACACACACACACACACACACACACACACACACACATATACGTACACATTAAAAAAATAAAAGTGCAAAAAGAGAAAACCAATGTCCCCAAGTCTATGTAGTTCAGATCTTATTGGAGGTTGTAGTGTTTAATAGCCTGGTGGCTGTAGGGAAGTAGCTGTTCCTGAACCTGGCAGGGATGAAATGAGTGTGAGGTTAGGGTGGTGTGGGTCTCTGATGATGCTGGATGCCTTTTTGAGGCAGCGACTCCGGTAAATTCCTTCCATGCTGGGGAGTTCATTTTTACCTACAATCCTACATTTCCCCCACCCCCCCTCCCTCTAAATTAATTTAATAAAAACGATTTCCTAGACGCAGTGGTGTCTCCCACACTGCCCAACAAATGACAGATCCCTAAACTAAACCACGCAAAGCCACACTGTTGGGGACATATCTCTAGATATGTGTTACGTTCATATTTGATCCAGCAGGGAGTGTAAGCGGTAAAGTCAATGGTGGAGGTGGGGGTTTGGCGTTGGACCCAGAATGAGATGTTAAATGCCGCTGGGCCAGAGGCCAGCTGTTCATTGCTTGCGGAGGGGGGGAGTCCAGAGGGAGGGAGCGCCGCTCTCTGGAGTAGAACTCAGCACCTGCCCGCCACTGCCGCCGCTCGCCGCATGATGGATGGGGGCAGAGAGGACCGACTCAGCAAGCACAGGCTCCTACCAGACACTGTTGGGCGCACGCTCTTTTACCCGGTGTTCTTACACCCCCGGCTGATGTTCAATGCTTAGACCTAATATCTGCAGAATAGCAGAGAGATACCGTGCGCGCCCTCTCAAAAGCCAGCCAGGGAGGGTGGTAGGGACAATCTCCTGGTGCAACCGCACTGCATGTGACAACAGCCTGGCATTGTTTGAAGAAGGGTCTCGACCCGAAACATCGCCTATTCCTTCTCTCCATAGATGCTGCCGCACCCGCTGAGTCTCTACAGCATTGTTTGTCTACCTTTTGTTTAACAAACACTTCACTCTCCTTTGTGTTTTTTTGTCACTATTCACAAAGGTACCCGGCTGGCACAAGCGGGGAGCCATGAGCACGCCGTCTCGCTAATAACTCGGGGAGGACCACAGTTGGGGGTCTATCCGCCGCTGGACACTGGGGGGCAGGGGATAGTAGAGGGAAGGGTCATCACCCTGAGTAGTCAAGGTGCCGGGTATAAGTATATTTCTGTCAATACCACCAAACGCAACCAAACATTTTATGTCTACCAGTTTTGTATATATTTTTTGATCTAAATAAAGTATATTTTAGATTTTAAAACACTGCATCTGGGAGTAGTCATGGACATGTCATTTGTCAATTTTCCTGGGATGGCTTTGAATAGTTAAAACTGTGTATGCTTTGGTGAGGGGGGGTGATCTTAATTCAAGTTCACTTCCAGCGGACGAAGTGCTACATTGGTTTGCATTTAAGGCGAGGGTTTATTTAACACACAAGGCAAAGCCACATTTATGTGAATCCATGGCTGTTCCCAGCTATGTACGCGAGGATCCGATGTGTATCACGTGCCTCTAAGTGATAACCTCACGATCGATGAATCATCCCGGATTAGGAGGCACGTTTACAGCCACGAAATGTGAAGGCATTTGCAGAATTTATTATCTGTCGGATATAGGGGCTTATACCAATAATACTAAGGCGTTACTTTGGTTAGTGTAAAATGATAGGTTTTCATTCCAATACCCTCGTCAATTACATTTTATTATTTCGAAACAGGCAAGATTAACAGTAAATGTAACACATCGGAAGCAGCCGGCAGTTTACTGCTCTGCCCGATTTAGACTCACTAATTCGGGCCGATTCTGGAGTTTGCCTGTCGTTGGGTAAACTTGTGTCACTCTCTACTGTAATACACACTACACACAGTGCTTGGCGATTGTGTATATGTCTCTCTAAAGTCAAATATTGACTTTCTCCTTCTCTCCAAGATTTGCACAAATCCCCAGCATCTGTTTCCTCTTCATGAATTAAAACATATTTATTTCCTGCTTACAGCCATATCTCCTATATTGTTCAATAGACGACAGATCCCTGAACTAAAACACACAGGCCTTTCTACAACCCAAGCCCACAAATGTAGGGAACCTATCTCAATATATTTATTTGTGATGCTTGCTTTCTTATTTCTCGTCAGCAGGGAATGTCACACAAAAAAGCTGGAGTAACATCAACGGGACAGGCAGCATCTCTGGAGAGAAGAAATGGATGACGGCTCTCTAGAGATGCTGCCGGTCCCGCTGAGCTATTCCAGCATTTTCTGTCTACCTTCAGTGTAAACCAGCATCTGCAGTTCCCCCCTGCACAATGTAAGGCATGAGCCAGAAATACTGGTGTGATCTTCTAAAAGCCACATCACCGGCGTTTTCCTGGCGGGGCCAGTGTGGCAATTGCTCTTGAGACTGGCGACAACAAGGAAATGCAGAGATGCTGCAGATGCTGCCTTAAACCGAAGATAGACAGAACATGCTGGAGTAACTCAGCGGGACTGGCAGCATCTCTGGAGAGAAGGAATGGATGAACAGATATACTGCCTGTCCCGCTGAGTTACCCCAGCATTAAGGAAATGCAGATGCAGGTTTACAAATAAAACCTCCCCACAATGTGCTGGGGTAACGCAGCGGGTCAGACAGCATCTCCGAAGAACACGGATAGGCGATGTTTCGGGTCTGTACCGTTCTTCAAACCGATCATCACTCCAGAACCATGTATCTTCCTTTTGTGCTTGCACGGTGGTACAGCGGTAGAGTTGCTGCCTTACAGCGCCAGAGACTAGAGCTCTATTCTGTCTATACGGAGTTTGTATGTTGTCCCCGTGACCGCGTGGGGTTTCTCCGGGTGCTCCGGTTTCCACCCACACTCCAAAGAAGTACAGGTTTGTAGGTTAATTGGCTTCGATAAAAATTGTAAATGGCCCCTTGTATGTAGGATGTACTGGGTGATCGCTGGTCGGCACAGGCTCAGGGCTTGTTTCAGCGCCTAAATTGAAAGTCTAACGAGACGGACTGGGTTTGATTTGGGATTATGTGGCGATGGTGTGTGTTGTGTGTTGATGAAGTCTTGTGTAGGGAGAGAGTAGAGGAGCTTCACTTAAAATCCCATTGATAATCTGCATTCACTCGCTTTGCCTTCTATTCGGAGGGAGATCAAAGTGCCAGGTAACATGTGAGCCGAGGAGCATCACAAAGTGGCCGGAGACTTCCCACCGGAGCATCTATTCTGGGCAGGTAAACTTTGGTGGTTTTGTTTGCGTCCTTTGTAGCCCCCGGAGGCGACGTTGTGACGGCTTGTTCCATGATCAGATAGTGCCGGCCGGCCGGCCAATGTTCCGCACCATTTTATGCAACTGTTTGGAAACCGTCCAACAGCATCGCTCTCGTTCTCGCTCTCGCTCGTCCCGAATCAACATTCTTCTCATTTCTTTTATTTTGTTTCGCAACGTGACACGCCAGATTAATTGCTTCTGTTACATATGTAAATAGCCTTTGGCAAAGGAGCAGCAATTATTGCGGCATCTTTTGTGGGAATAAAATGGATTCGTGCAAAATTCAATCGCATTTACATTTTGGAATTGGCATTTCGCGGTTGTATCCAGTCAATTCTCATGTTATTAATTATTTCCCTTGCTGTGGAGTGCATGCCTCCTTGTTTGTTACTTAAAATTAGGACTTACATATTAAATGTTAAGATTAAAATCAAAGCAAATCCTCTCCCCTACCACCCCTGCATTTTCCAAGCTTCCCCCAGCCCACTGTGGGCTGTATCATTTCTTGGATGAGAAGTCTCGTAAAGCACCACTAGGAGGGGATCTCTCACCATTTCAGCGGTGGCTGCAAGTGAGTGGCCGCCGCACAGCCGCCCACTGGTGGCCTTGCTGATCAGGGGCTCTGCACAAGTCAAACGCGAAGGGTTCTGGCCAAAAGGCGTGGGAGACATGTGCAATTATTGCCCAGCCCTCCTTGCCCAGCGAGCTAGTTTCTCGAGACACTGTAGAACTGCTATAACGTGCTAGATACAGACATCTAGTCACAACCCAGAGACGCTGAGGGTTTTATTTTAGCAAAATGCATGACTTGAACGGCTGTCGAAGGCAGTGATATTTGAAAGTCACAGCATGGAAACATTCGGCCGCCGACCCTCATGCTGACCCTCATGGTCATACAGTGTGGAAACAGGCTCTTCGTCCCAACTGGCCCACACCGACCAACATGTCCCAGTTACACCCAGTGGCGGACTGACCAGGGTGTCAGCTTGCCCGATGGCAAGTGGGCCCCTGATGAAGTGGGTCCCCTATATCAAGTGGGCCCCTGATGAAGTGGGCCCCCTTTGTCTCCTGGCAACCAATATTTTAGACTCAGGACTGGTTACACTAGTCCCACTTGCCTGCATTTGTCCCATATTGCTCCAAACCTGTCCTATCCATGTACGTAGGTACACAAAATTGCTGGAGAAACTTAGCGGGTGCAGCAGCATCTATGGAGCGAAGAAAATAGGTGATGTTTCGGGCCGAAACCCTTCTTCAGACATTTCGGCCCGAAACGTCGCCTATTTTCTTTGCTCCATAGATGCTGCTGCACCCGCTGAGTTTATCCAGCAATTTTGTGTACCTTCGACCTTCCAGCATCTGCAGTTCCTTCTTGAACACTATCCATGTACATATCTGCTTCTTAAACGCCGCGATAGTCCCTGTCGCAATCTCCTCCAGCAATTCGTTCCATACATCCTCCACCCTTCATTTACCAAGCTTCTCGGTCACCCCACCTGGTCACAGGGAGAACATACGCGCTCTGTATAGACAGCACCGACCGTGGGTGGGCAGGATCAAACCTGGGTCTCTGGTGCTGTAAACCAGTCACTGTACCGACCCTAATAATGTTGCGCTTCTGGTAATTGCTGAGTGCACAGCTATCACAATTAGGGCATAATTTTCCAAACATACGCTGGATGTCAAACAAAAATCACTTCAATGATACGAAAAAAACATTTCCATTCTAGTTGCGCTGCTAATGTAAACCAGCGAATGAGGATGGTAATAATTTGAGACTACCAGCTGCTCCATTCTATCTGAGATGTTCTAACGTTTTAACACTAACAGCAAATCATTAAATGCATTCCAATCCTTCCTGCTGACAAAGTGATATCCTTGATCAAGAACCATATCTCTATCCCAAGTTACAATCTTATTTCTACCATTTCATCACCTTTGTGAGCTACAGGTGCTGAACGGAACTTATCCCATCATTGGAACTTATCCCAGGCATACCTGAATACTTTCAAGAGCAAAGAGAAGGGTTTACTAAGTGTCAATGAGTATTTCTGTGCACAGAAAATATACATTCTCTGAGGTATACCACTCGGAAACAGGTCCTTAAACCCAACTCGACACGGTTGCCATGCCCAGTTATGTGTGCTTGGCCCATACCCCTCTAAACTTCTATCCATGTACCTGTCTTTTAACTGTTGTTATTTTACCTGTCTCAACTACTTTATCTGGCAGCCGTTCCATATACTCACTACCCAATGTGCAAGAAAGTTGACCCCCAGGTTCTTATTAAACCTTTCCCCTCTCACCTTAAATCTATGCCCTCTAGTTCCTGTCTTCCCTTATCTGGGAAAAAATAATGTTAATTTACCCTATCAATTTTTGTATCCAATTAGGATCTCTCCGTGGATCCCAGGAGATCTAACTCTCCAGAACAGCCGACTATGTGGAACCTTATCAAAGGCCTTTGTTGAAAACCATATGGACAACCTCTATGGCCCTGCTGTTATCAACCTTCTTGGTTACTTCTTCAAACAAATCAAATTTACGGGACACTGTCTCCCATGCACAAAACCATATTGAATATCGCTGATCAACCAAAGTCTTTCCAAGTGTGTATATATATTATACCTCAGAATCATCTCCAATAACTTTCATATCACAGATAGTCTAAAGTTCCCAGGTATTTCTTTGCAGGCTTCTTAAATAGAAGTACGACATTAGCTACCCTCCGGTTTTCCGACACCTCTGGCATGTCTAACAATGATTCGTGTATCTCAGCCAAGTATCCTGTAATTTTTTAAAAATCCTACCACATCCTACAGCCATCAGGCTATTAAGCACTACACTCTCCAAATAAGCTCTGGACCACATAGATTTGGGGGCATTGGTTCATCTTTTTGCATGATTATACTTTGTTTGTTTTTATGTGTATGTATGTACATGTTTAATATATATATATATATTAACACACACACACATACACACACACGCACACACACACACACATATATATTGAACATTATTTCTCATTTATGATATTGTTTACATACTATGTTTACATTTTCTGTTGTGCTGGTGCAAGTAAGAATTTCATTTCTGTTTGGGACATATGACAATAAAACACTTGGCTATTGGTACACAAGTGATACACAAGTCATTGGTGCAAAAAGTGATCATGTGACCCACCTGCCCAAATAATTGCTAGATGTGTATTGATAACATGTAATGCATAAATGTTTTATTATTAATGTTTAATGTTTTATATGCCATTCCTAATTGTCACTGTATGTCATGTTGCCACTTGTGGGCGGAGCACCAAGGCAAATTCCTTGTATGTGAATACTTGGCTGATAAACTTACATTCATTCATCAGTATGACCAAAAGATCAGTGAAAGCAAACTGGTAGTACAAAAGATCACACAGCAAGAAGTGGAAAAAATGACTGTAAAACACACATCTTAGTATTTTCTTATTATTTGCAATCTCTGTAAATATATTCAGTACAATCTCAGTAATAGCACAGATTTTATAACAAGAGGGAAATAAATAAGTAAACTATTTTTGGTATCAATAACTGTTTCCTGTGCTTAATCATCCTGTTTCATGCTAACCACCTTTATAAATTATAAATATTTGGGAATTGAGAGTTATATACAGTCAAAGACAAAGTCCATCACATGCACATTAATTTGCCAGCAGTGATACACTTAAAAAGAATAAACAATAAAATATAACACAAACATCCACCACAGCATTCTTCACTGTGGTGGAGGGCAACAAAGTTCAGCCCGTGGTCAGGGCCATAAAACCCTCCATAGTCGCCACTACAGACGGCCCTCGATGTACAGGCCCTCTCGTCGGGATGATCTAAACCCCAATGTCGGAACGGTGAAACACACTCCGCAGCTTGGTGGTCCCGAATCTTCACTTTCCCACCGGAGTCTGTGACTTCAAGATGTTATAGGCGCAGGCCGGTGGTCGGAGCTCTTCTCCAGCGATCCCTGGCTAGGGATCCCAGGCTCCGGATGGTAAGTCCACACCCTGCCTGGGGCTAGAAGCTCCGCAGACCGCGGCTTCAGGATGTTATCGGCCGCGGGTCGGCGTTTGGAGCTCTTCTTCGGCGATCCCCAGCGAGGGATCCCAGGCTCCGGATTTTAAGCCCACGCCCACTGCTAGGAGCTCCGCAGACCACAGCCCCACGATGTCAATGACAGAAGGTCAGCATTCGGAGCACTCCTCTCCTGAGACTCCTCGCAATGGTTCGCCCGCTCCGCATTGGAAAGTCCACGGTCCGCCTGCTGCTGATGCTCCAGGCCCGACTCCAGGAAAGGCCGCTCCAATCCATGATGTTAGGCCGCGAGGGAGGCGACATGGAAAAAAGTTGCCTCTCTGTGGAGGAGGCGGTCGAAAGAGGTTTCCCCTTTCCTCTCCCCCCACCCCCTACATAAGACATACCAAAAGACACCCAAACTGACAATAGACACAGGAAAAAAAACCCCATAAAAGTAGAAATAACAAACACGCTGCTGGCAGGGCAGCTGTCTCAGAGTGCCCTCAATAATGTTTGGGACAAAGTCCCATAATTTATTTATTTGCCTCTGTACATTCACAATTTGAGATTTGTAATAGAAAAAAAAAAATCACATGTGGTTAAAGTGCACATTGTCAGATTTTATTAAAGGGTATTTTTATACATTTTGGTTTCACCATGTAGAGATTACAGCTGTGTTTATACATAGTCCTCCCCATTTCAGGGCACCATAATGTTTGGGACAAATAGCTTCACAGGTGTTTGTAATTGCTCAGGTGTGTTTAATTGCCTCCTGAATGCAGGTATAAGAGAGCTCTCAGCACCTAGTCTTTCCTCCAGTCTTTCCATCACCTTTGGGAACTTTTATTACTGTTCATCAACATGTGGACCAAAGTTGTGCCAATGAAAGGCAAATAAGCCATTATGAGACTGAGAAACACGAATAAAACATCAGCCAAACCTTAGGATTACCAAAATCAACTGTTTGGAACATCATTAAGAAGAAAGAGAGCACTGGTGAACGAATTGCAAAGGGACTGGCAGGCCAAGGAAGACCTCCACAGCTGATGACAGAAGAATTGTCTCTATAATAAAGAAAAATCCCCAAACACCTGTCTGACAGATCAGAAACACTCTTCAGGTGTGGATTTGTCAATGACCACTGTCCACAGAAGACTTCATGAACAGAAATACAGAGGCTAAACTGCAAGATGCAAACCATTGGTTAGCCGCAAAAATAGGATGGCTGGGTTATAGTTTGCCAAAAAGTACATAACAGAGCAATCACAGTCTGTGAAACACGGTGGTGGGGGTGTTATGGCCTGGGCATGTATGGCTGCTGAAGATATTGGCTCACTTATCTTCATCTATATTACTAAAAGTCTGATCTTGACCGCTTTTGGCTCGCTGTGGTGTGATTTCCGAGAGAACGCCGCCACCTACGGCTGTCATTTTTGGCCACCTCGCTCAGAGCCTCCCTCCGCCTTCCGGGACCAGACGATTTTTCCCCATTGATGAAAAATTAGAGAGATATTAATGTTTAAAAAAAATTCCCCATTCTCTCTGCTGCCCCCACTGGCGGCAGGGGGGCGGGACTATAAAACCCAGAAGTGTAGTCCCTCACTCAATCTCAGCCAAACCGAGGAAGCAAGATGGTCACGGCTATCTGAGCTGTGAATAACACTGAACGCAGTCTACTCCACGGTGAGTCCCCTCGATGCGGCTGTAGGGTGGTTGCTGCCCAATTGATTGCCTCACCTTTTTAACAGGTTTGTGTTCACAAAATGAATTTTAGTTGTCGGGTGGCTGCTGCCCAATTGTTTGCCGTGGCTTGGCTTTTAAAATCGTTGCAACAGTTGGCTGCCAGCCCAAGAATTCATTCGGCCCACAATGTCTATACTAGCCCTCTGGAAACCAGTACCTTTTTCAAACCCATACTAGAACATGGTAATATTATGGTGGAGAGGTGGCCAAGCCCTCCCAATGCTGGGACCCACGGGTCCCCTATCTGTTGATACCAATGCTGATGGTAGTAGCATAATGCCTTTTATATGCATGGACACATCTGCTCAAGTTCAAACAAATGCCTCAAAACTCAATGGCTGGCGGTTCATTCTACAGCAATACAATGATCCCAAACATACTGCTAAAGCACCAAAGGAGTTTTTTCAAAGTTAGCTGGTAAAAGATGGCTGCAATACCCTATCTGAACCCAATTGAGCATGCCTTTTATATGCTGAAGAGAAAACTGAAAGGGACTAGCCCCCAAAACAAGCATAAGCTAAAGATGGCTGCAATACAGGTCTGGCAGAGCATCACCAGAGAAGACACCCAGCAACTGGTGATGTCCATGAATCACAGACTTCAAACAGTCATTGTATGCAAAGGATATGCAACAAAATAGTAAACACCAGTTTATTTATTCATGTGTGTATATATTTATATCATGGTATATGGACATATTTATCTGTTTTGTAGTAAATGCCTACTATTTTCTGTGTGCTCAAGCAAAGCAAGAATTTCATTGTCCTATACAGGGACACATGACAATAAACTCACTTGAACTTGAACATGACTACTTTTATTTACATGACATTGCTGTGTCTCAAACATTATGGTGCCCTGAAATGGGGGAGAATGTATAAACACTGCTGTAATATCTATATGATTAAACCAAAATGTATAAAAATGGCCTTTATTAAAATCTGTAAAAGTGCACTTAAACCACGTGTGATTTTTTTTTTTCTATTACAAATCTCAAATTGTGGAGTACAGAGACAAATTATGGGTCTTTGTCCCAAACATTATGGAGGGCACTGTAGCAAGGCAAAAGGCAGTGGCTCACTAGCTCAGAGGAAGAGAAGGTAAGATAGCCTCATAATACACAATGATTAATGCCACACCAAAGCACCACAATATCTCTACTTCCTCAGGAGACTAAACAAATTTGGCATGTCTCCAACGACTCTTTTAAAAAAAAAATTAGTTTATCATTATCTCATGTACCAAGGTAAAGTAAAAAATGTTTTTGTTGTGTGGTTATTCAGTCAGCGAAAAGTCTATACATGATTACAATCGAGCCATCCATGGTGGACATACAAGGATAAAGGGAATAATGTTTAGTGCAAGATAGAGTCCTGATTAAGTCTGGTTAAAGGTAGTCTAAAAGTCTCCAATGAAGGGAGGTCAGGACTGCTCTCTCTAGTTGGTGATAGGATGGTTCAGTTGCCTGATAACAGCTGGGAAGAAACTGTCCCTGAATCTGGAGGTGGGCGTTTTCACACTTCTGTTCCTCTTGCTGGATGGAAGAGGGGAGAAGAGGGAATAACCGAGGTGAGACGTTTAGCAACTTCCACAGATGCAACGTAGAAAGCAAATTATCGTGTCGCATCACACCTTGGTTTGGGAATTGCTCTGCTTAAAAAGATTGCAATACATTTCTGAGAGTTGTGGATATTACCTGGTTCATCACACAGACCACGCTGCCCACCAACAACTCCATCTACACTTCACACTGCCTTGGGAAAGCAGCCAACATAATCAAGGCCTTATTTCACTTTGGTCATTCCCTCTTCTCCCCACTCCCATAGGCAAAAGACACAAAAGCACGTGCCACTAGACTCAAGAACAGCATCTTCCTCTCTGTTAGCAGTCTTCTCAAATGTCCTTCCACAAGCTAAGGTATAGTCCCAAACATCCAGCCTACCTCATGGTAGGCAATGTACTGATTCTCTGGAACTTGTACACTACAATCTTGAAAAACTATATTCTGCACGCTAGTATTTTTCTCTTTGGTCTCCCTGTTGTATATGTGTATGTCTTCTTAAATATTACCTGATTTAGTTGGAAAGCACGCAAACAAAAGCTTTTCACTTCATCTTGTTACTTATAACAATAATAAACCAATGCAATACCAATACCAACACCAAAGCTGACCATTACAAGAAGAAAGGAAGATTGAGGAAAGAAATGAGTTCAGCAGCATGAAGGATCTGGGGAAGACTGAATTAGAGTAATATCTAAGAAAAATAGCAATGCCAAAATCAGGAAAACATAGTATGAGGTTGTGCATTTGAAACTCAGGGGAAAACAAGCAAATAAAAGGAGGATTTGCAGACAACTTTGTAACTTAAAAAACAAAATGCAACAACAATAAACTACCTTTACATATTAATTCTAAACATAAAATATCCCATGCCATCTCATGACTGCATAATCAGACCTAAACGAAAGCAAGGCTTGAAAAGCAAATACGTAGATAGATTACTTAATGCTTGGTCAGGGAGCTTGGTTTCAGGAATGGTTCTAAAGAAGGAGGGAGCAAAGGGGAGGCAGAAGCCACAACACTCAGTTATGAAGTCTTTGTTGACCAATGTCTCCTTGGTGAATTGGTTCCATTATGGCGACCAATGCACTTGGTTCCATTTGTACTGAGGCACACCAGGCACACCAGGCACCATATTGGGATGGATGGATAGATGTGTTACTGCATGCTGGAAACATAGAAACATAGAAACATAGAAAATAGGTGCAGGAGTAGGCCATTCGGCCCTTCGAGCCTGCACCGCCATTCAATATGATCATGGCTGATCAACCAACTCAGTATCCTGTACCTGCCTTCTCTCCATACCCCCGATCCCTTTAGCCACAAGGGCCACATCTAACTCCCTCTTAAATATAGCCAATGAACTGGCCTCAACTACCTTCTGCGGGAGAGAATTCCAGAGATTCACCACTCTCTGTGTGAAAAAGGTTTTCCTCATCTTGGTCCTAAAGGATTTCCCCCTTATCCTTAAACTGTGACACCTTGTTCTGGACTTCCCCAACATCGGGAACCATCTTCCTGCATCTAGCCTGTCCAACCCCTTAAGAATTTTGTAAGTTTCTATAAGATCCCCCCCCTTAATCTTCTAAATTCTAGCGAGTACAAACCGAGTCTATCCAGTCTTTCTTCATATGAAAGTCCTGACATCCCAGGAATCAGTCTGGTGAACCTTCTCTGTACTCCCTCTATGGCAAGAATGTCTTTCCTCAGATTAGGAGTCCAAAACTGTACGCAATACTCCAGGTGTGGTCTCACCAAGACCCTGTACAACTGCAGTAGAACCTCCCTGCTCCTATACTCAAATCCTTTTGCTATGAATGCTAACATACCATTCGCCTTCTTCACTGCCTGCTGCACCTGCATGCCTACTTTTAATGACTGGTGTACCATAACACCCAGGTCTCGTTGCATCTCCCCCTTTCCTAATCGGCCACCATTCAGATCATAATCTACTTTCCTGTTTTTGCCACCAAAGTGGATAACCTCACATTTATCTACATTATACTGCATCTGCCATGCATTTGCCCACTCACCCAGCATATCCAAGTCACCTTGCAGCCTCCTAGCATCCTCCTCACAGCTAACACTGCCCCCCAGCTTCGTGTCATCCGCAAACTTGGAGATGTTGCATTCAATTCCCTCGTCCAAATCATTAATATATATTGTAAATAGCTGGGGTCCCAGCACTAAGCCTTGCGGTACCCCACTAGTCACTGCCTGCCATTGTGAAAAGGACCCGTTCACTCCTACTCTTTGCTTCCTGTCTGCCAGCCAGTTCTTTATCCACATCAATACTGAACCCCCAATACCGTGTGCTTTACGTTTGTATACTAATCTCTTATGTGGGACCTTGTCGAAAGCCTTTTGAAAGTCCAGATATAACACATCCACTGGTTCTCCCTTATCCATTCTACAAGTTACATCCTCGAAAAATTCTATAAGATTCGTCAGACATGATTTACCCTTCATAAATCCATGCTGACTTTGTCCAATGATTTCACCACTTTCCAAATGTGCTGCTATCCCATCTTTAATAACTGATTCTATCAGTTTCCCCACTACCGACGTTAGACTAACTGGTCAAGCAAACAGGTCATGACATTGAGCAGCAGGCAAGACTGATTTGGCATCAGCTACAGTCACAGCCATTTGTTTCAGTGCATTGAGCTTTGAGTAGCAGGGAGCTCCCTCACAAGCACAGTGTTTTAGGTTACTGAAGACTGCAGGGATTGGGATGGTAGGTGCTGAAGGAATTTGCCTTGACCGTTATAATCTGTTTGTTTTGGTGTCTTTAAGCCCTTGTTGCCAGATTGGAGAGTATGTGTAGCCATTCCCCTTGTGGAGAGGGGATGATCAGAGTCACGGAGCAGGCTCTCGGCTCAGGACCAGCTCATGGATCCAACCCTACCTGGCCTCGTCAGGAGCAACATGTGAAACATCAGTGGTTCGGTAATAACACATGGCCCTTTGCCACAACTCCAACCTGTGGGAGAGAAGGAAATTTACCAACTGCTAATAAATGAAGTAGTTTTTAAACTCAGCTTTAAAAGCTTTGAAAGGGCTTGTGGAGAGTAGGAATGTTGAACGCGGAAAAGGAAATTGAATTTTGTTAGTGAATATGATATGGAAGAGGCCCATCTGACATTAAACAAGGTAATAAGGCTACAAATGTGAAATAAAGAAGAGGTAAGAGTGCAGTCAAAGGTAACAGGTGTTGGTTATATTTGACAAAACTAACTGTGGTCCTGAAATTCCATGAGGGATCTATCAATTTCCTGCTGGAACAGGTGATGGGCTGAGAGAAGTTTTACTTGTTTGTATAGTTTTCCCAGCTGTTGCTGCTCGGGCTACAGTAGGAAACTAATACAGCCTCCACTGAAGGTTAGTCCTTTGCCAGCAGCCAAGATTTTAATTAAACTATGCAAAACGATTGGAGTGCGTGGCGGTGTTGATGGAAATGGAATCACTTGCAGAACAGGGTTGACAATAAATTAAAACCACTCATTGAATGGAAGAATAGAGTTAAGTGAGGACAGAGCCCCAGAACCCAAACCAGTGGAAAAGGAATCAATGGAGGAAAGACACATAGACACATGCAAGCACACGCAGACGCACACGCACACGCACACGCACACGCACACGCACACACAAACGCACCCGCACACACACACACACACACACACGCACACACACACGCACACACAAGCACACACACACACACACAAGCACGCACACACAAGCACACGCACACACACACACGCACACGCACACACGCACACACACACACACACACACACACACGCACACACACACGCACACACGCACACACACATGCACATACACGAACACGCATACACGCACACACATGGGCTGCACAAACACAAGCGCTCACACACACACACACAAACAGACACATATGTGCACATATGCATACTGGCACACATGTGCACACACACACACACACACACACACACACACACACACACACACACACACACACACACACACACACACACACACACACACACACACACACACACACACACACACACACACACACACACACACATACACACCATCAACCATCAAAAGAAAATAGGGACATAAGAAACTGCAGATGCTGGAAACAAAAATCACATAAGTACATAAAGTGCTGGAGGAACTCAACGGATCAGGCAGCAAATTGGCTCTGAGTTACTCCAACACTTTGTGTCCTTTTCATGTACTTGTACCCCAAGATCCTGCTGTTCAATAACAATCCCGAGACCGTTAGCCTAGCTAACCTCCACAAACTCTGCGGGGAAAGAATTCCAGAGATTCACAAAGCAACCACAAAATTAGTTTTGATTGGAGATTATATAATATAATAGAACCTGCTGAGAAATAAATGTATCCAATCCTGTGAAAGATGTTGAGTTTTATCGGACGATGAGATATAAGTCCCACAGATATCTGAATTCATATCTATGCCAAACTTGCTTACTTCCCAATCCACTTCCACCTTGTCCAATCACCCATTTTGTAATTCGATTAGGTCTCATGGTGACTGGTCAACTGTGCTGAAATCCAACAGGAATCAAAGTGTTTTGCAAAGAGGTGTGGAAGAAAATATTGAAAACATGGGGTGTCGGCATGATGGCGCAGTGGTCCAGTTGCTGCGCCAGAGACCCGTGTTCGATCCTGACTACGGGTGCTGTCTGTACGGAGTATATACGTTCTCCCCGTGACAGCATGGGTTTTCCCCGGGTGCTCTGGATTCCTCCCACACTCCAAAGACATACAGGTTTGTAGACTAAAGGTACTTGCTGCGAGGCAGCAACTCTACCAGCTGTGCCACTGTGCCACTGGGCCACCTCTGTCCCACTGTGCTGCCAGAATTCAATCATTTTAAGACTTGTTCCAGATATTCAATGTTTTTTAATTTGGAATGTACAGTTTGATAGGAAATTTGCAAAATAATACATGTGCGTTCAGTTTTGAAGAAGGTCCAAAATAAAATGAATGTTAAAATGATGGAAACATTGCATGTAAAAGAAATGTAAGAAATTTATCGTTAACTTTAAGAAATTCTACAACATACAGTTAATGAATCTTGCAATAAAAATTGATTTCTACTATTTGAATTGAGGTAGTGTGATTACTCAGCAAATAATAAATTACGGCACAGTACTAATTACCATTTGGATTGATCTTGTTCTAATTCTAGAACAAGGCATGCAGGATGTGACTGGATTAAGTGCTAAAAATGGCAAGGATTAAAGGCAAGTGTACAACCCAGCCCTGCGAACGCACGCTCACATTCACTTGTACAAACGTTATTGATGAAGGCAAAAGCATTCTTAGGGTTTTATTTTTGTAGCAGGATGATTGACAGGAGATATTAAAATAGAGTAACCGCTCGTTTTAAGTGACTTCTTTATAACGTATTTTGGTTATGGCGGACAGACTTGTCCACACTACCCCCGGCTCGCATCGCCTCCTTGGCCACTTACAGCCCCGGTTTCCCGCACCAACTACAACTTGCAAGGTGCACCAGCGAGCCGTTCTTCACCCACCGCACGGTCCGGTGACCTGGTTGTTGTTGTGGCTCATGTTGTGGCCCCTGGGGACAACGCTTTCTTCAGGCCGTCACCAGTGACAGGGCACGCTCGGTCACTGTGGGGCTCCCTCCCCTCTCACCAGCTGCCGCTTCTCCCTGTTGTCTTTGCTTTGTCCATTCCCATCTCCACCTCCACCATCTCCTCCTACTCCCGTCACTGTGTCCACTCGGCTTCTCCCCCCCCTATACCCTCGCCTCCTCTTTCTCCTTCTCCCCTGCAGTTGCCGACATACTCCATCTTAGAGGATGTTACTGACTGCGGGGGAGATTGAGGTGGAGGAGGCAGCAGTGGAGACAGGAGTGGACAAAGTAACAGCAAGAACACAGCCACTTCTACCCACCGAGTCCACGCCATCCATTGATCACCATCTCAAACTAGTTCTATGTTATCCCACTATCTGAACCATTCACCGAAACACAGGGGCAAGTTTCCAGAGGCCAATTAACCTACAAACCCGCACATGGGTTTTGGGACGTGGGAGGAAACCTGGTGCATCCAGAGGAAACCCATGCAGTCACAGGGTCCACACAGCCAGCACCTGAGGTCAGTATCAAACCAGAGTCTCTGGCAGCAGCTCCACTATTTACAGCACTGCTGCCCAGCAGTTACTCCAGCACTTTGTGTCTCTTTTTGTAAACAAGCACCTGCAGTTCCTCGCGCCTACATTAAAATATATATTTCGCAGTCAGGGTCAATGACTAACATTACAGGACCATGCTTAATTATGTTTAATTATATTTAAAAGCAGCGTTTCTACAGGACTTGAAGTACAACACTAATTTTTGAGCTATTTGTGTAAATCCGTATGACTAGCAATTTACATAGGCATTGTCGATAGTCAGATCCCAAGTGTGAGCTAGTAATTGCAGTTACTCTTATTTCCTATAAAAACACTGCATGGGATTTAACTTGACTTGTTTCTAACTGCACAACCCACACCTGTTAAACAAAAGATTTCTATTAATCTATCCCTGCCCCCCCCCAAAAGTTGGTTTAGTTTTGAAATTGTCCTACAAGCAAATTCCTTAAAGCCTCATTAAAAAAAAATTGCAGATCCCTGCCATTTGTTCAGTTATTTTGGATTGCACTTTAGGATGGTCTTATGGGATATGGTAGTAAATTAGTACACATTGTCCGGTAATACAAATGATAGAGGTAAATTGGGGCCAGCCATCATTTGATGAAGTCAGCCATAATCACTTTCTGAAAATTTTGCAAAGGTGCAGTCTAAATTGGATGCTGGAACCAATTAAAAACAGCATTATTAGTAAAATCTCAAGTGATTATTCTATACTGAACTCTGCAGCGGCCTCCCAAGTGCAAACAGCTTCAAAGAACAAGTATGGAAACTTTCCAACGTGCCGTCATTTTTTGCATCTCTGGAACTTAAATGCACTTGGCTCCAAATAAATGTAGTAGTGGTTGTCTGAGAGTTATCTTCTCTTTTTACGATGTTTTGCTTAACTTGCAGGAAAAGATGAAAGTTGTTGAAGTTTATAACCCTACCCTTCAGTGACCAACCAGAGGGAGGCACAATTGATCCAGGGTCCTGTAGAGTGTAGACCATGGTATTGGCTTCAGAGTAAGGCCACATGCACATTGGAGAAACAGCACCTTATATTGTGCTTGGGCAGCTTATAACCTAACGGTATGAATGTTGATTTTGCTAATTTCACATAACTCCTGCATTCCTTTCCACCCCCCCCCCTACCTTCCCCCTCCCCCCCCCCCCCCCCCCCCCCCCCCCCCCCCCCCCCCCCCCCCCCATAGTCATCCTACTAATTTGACTGTTTGCATCCTTATATCCCTCTTGTTAGCACATATTCTCTAGCCAACAATGGCCCATTATGGACGCCACCCTTCCTCAGGTCATCGATTGCCGGCCCTGTTTTGTTCTTGCCTTCCCTTTCTTTCAGTCTGAAGAAGGGTTCCGACCCGAAATATCGCCTATTCCTTTTCTCCAGAGATATTGACTGACCTGCTGAGTTACTCCAGCAATTTGTGTCTGTCAACAGTCATTTGATTGACGTGCTGCCCTGAAACACGATGGGCGGAATCGTACTTGGTCAGGCATTTTGTGTCTGACTGCCCCAGTTGACAGACAGACGCTATGCCAAGGCTTTGAATGGGGCCATCTGTGAAAAGATTTTAAGAGGAATAACAGGTCCATCCTTGAAAAGATAAACCTGTCCAAGGCCATCAGAATGATCCAAGGGTAGGAGTTCAAACTTCAGTTGCCTGGAACATGTATATACCACTGATAAACACAAAACGCTGGAATAACTCAGTGGGACAGGCAGCATCTCTAGAGAGAAGGAATAGGTGACGTTTCAGGTCGAGCCCCTTCCTTAGACCACTTATGGCCCCGCACTGCCTCCTCCGTGTGTGGCGATCCCAAACACAACACATCCCATGCTGTTAAAACAAGCTAATGTGGTGTTTGGGAAGCACAGTGGCACTGCTGGTAAAGCCGCTGCCTCACAGCTCCAGGGACATGGGATCGATCCTGACCTTTGGTGCTGTCTGTGTGGAGTTTGCACATTCTCCCCGTGTCCACGTGGGTTTCCTCTGGGTGCTCCGATTTCCTCTCACATCCCAAAGACGTGTGGGTTTGTAGGTTAACTGGCCCTTTGTAAAATTGGGCCTAGGAGAGGATGTAAATGTGGAATAACCTAGAAGTAGCATAAATGGTTGATCGACGGTTGGCCTGGACTCAGTGGGCCAAAGGGCCAGTTTCCATGCTGTGTATTTTTCGATGAACTTTTAATCTTTCAATTAGTAGTGGGATTAGCACTGGGGGATAATGCAAGCGATGTGCCCATTTGAGTAGAATCTGGTCTCCCGAGCCCTTCCATATATGCCAAGTACTCCAGATTTTCTTAAAACATAAAGGACCATTCAACCCATTGGGTCGATACAATCTCAGAGCAACCCCATCAATCCCACTCCCCTGTTTATTTCCCTGCCACCTATTTTCTTACACATGCCCATTAACACGCCTTGATTCTCCCACTGGCCATCAACACTTGAGGATAATTTACAGAGGCCAATTAACCTCCAACGCACCCGTCTCCGTGAAGTGGGAGGAAACTGGAGCAGACAGGGGAAGTCCAGATGGTAACAGGGGGAACGTGCAAACTCCACACCAAGAGTGTACAGTGATCTGGTTCAAGCTCAACGCTGCAAAGGGAGTTTTTTACTGTCTTAAATATCACATTTAACTATTTGGATATATTCAAAACATGGATGCACGCAGTTCAAACAATTATTTAAAAATAATTTAAAAGGTAATAAATTTAGTTAAAAATGCAGTAAATTAAAACATAAATATGAAGTGAAATAAAATAAAAATAAATGAGATTCTTAACCTGAACGTAACTTTTTAATAAAGTTTAATGACTTATTTCAGATAAATATGTTTGTCTCTTGTTTGTCAGTGTGGCTGTCGCAAGGTTGAAGAGCTTGATGTGGAGTAGTATAGTTTAGTTTAAAGATACAGCACGGAAACAGATCCACCGAGTCCGCATCGACTAGCGATCCCCGTACACTAATATAATTCTACAATTAAGGAGCCAACAAGATCTGAGGTGAGCCATTTGATGGAAGATATCTTTCCTCACCTAAAAAGTTACTATTTACCCTTGGTTCATTCTCAGTTATCAAAGTTACCAAATTCACGCATTTCTGCATTTATTCCAAATGGTATTTCAAGCCTCATTTGGGACAATTTACAATTTTACCGAAGCCAATTAACCTACAAACCTGTACGTCTTTGTAGTGTGGAAGAAAACCAGAGCACCCGGAGAAAACGCATGCAGGTCACGGGGAGAACGTACAAACTCCGTACAGACAAGCAGGATTAAATCCAGGTCTCTGGTGCTGTAAGGTACACAAAAATGCTGGAGAAACTCAGCAGGTGCAGCAGCATCTATGACCTCTTAGATGCTGCTGCACCCACTGAGTTTCTCCAGCATTTTGTGTACCTTCGATTTTCCAGCATCTGCAGTTCCTTCTTAAACACTCTGGTGCTGTAAGGCAGCAAGTCTACTGCTGCGCCACCGCGCCGCCCTAGTCTCTCAGCTGAATATCCTTTCTGTGGCCACCACTGGACTCAGAGGTTGAAACTGTGCTGAGCACCAAGAGGGAAAATAGACATGCACTTGCACATCAGAGCTCCATCCAGCCTAATGAACCATTACTTTAATAGCCATTCAATGGGGCTGCCCCAACACGGCCATTATCCATTTGTGCTTTCCTTTCTTTAGTTTTGATAAATGATGAATTGAATCGAGAGCTATGAGTGGACTTTTCATGACACACAAGTAACACATGGCCCTCATTATCCGTGACAACACAGAATGGTTAACAGTTCTGGATTCTATTCATATTCCAAAGTTTAAAAAATCTCCTTAATTGCTTTCTGCACTGTGTTAAAATGTTATTAAATACTTTAATGCATTTCATCGCAATACAAATTGCGTGTTTGAGAATTTTTCTGGCATTGGGGATTCATTAGAAAGTGACTTGCAGAAAAAATACATGCCAAAAAAATGTTTGTGATCCAGATTTCACAAAATAAAGCAAATAAAATCACATACGAGGCTTGAAATACCATTTGGAATAAATGCAGAAATGGGTGAATTTGGTAACGTTGATAACTGAGAATGAAGAAGGGTTAATAGTAACTTTTTAGGTGAGGAAAGATATCTTCCATCAAATGACTCATCTCGGATCTTGGTGGCTCTTTAAAAGCTGAATTTATCTGGCGGTGAAAGGCGGGTTGAAAGCCAACATGAATATTGCATTCTGTCTTTAATTTGATGTACACTAGACCCTTGGGGTTAATAGGTGTGATTTTAAATTTCATATCACACTGCATAGAATTTGAGTTTTACTTTGACCAGATAATTGAACCTGTTAACCAGATATCCAATTTTATTTAAAAAAAATCCCACAAGTTTTCAGTATAGTAGCACACTGTCCAATAGATTTCTGTCATCATTAAGTTGCACCATTGCTGTATAGTGAGCCGTTGCAAAAGCATGTCAGTAATTGATCTATTCCTCATTCTCTTCCTGTTTAAAGTTGATGGAAAGGATTTAGTACAATGCTTATGTGGTGATGACAGATTTAGAAGTGGTTATGAACTATAACAGACATATACTGGCCTGGACAGCAATTCATAACACATGCTTATGTTGTATTCTGCAATCATAGCACAAGGAACTTTTGATTGTGTGATAATGCCTGCTTCATTTCTAAAGTTTTGGACCATGTGATAAATCAGCCTTCGCATCGCTTTTAAAAAATATTCTTTTTAAAGAATATATTTATTAAAAGCGAGGTGGGTAGCAGTTATGTGAAGTAATTGCCAGTCAAATCAAAATAGGGCGAGCTCTGTCTGTTTGTCTGGGCAACACAGCAATGCACAATGAAAACAGACTAATCATCCAACTGTGACTAGCAGCAGTGGCAGATGTGAATGTGAATATTATGGATCTGTGAAACAGAACCATGTGGACCTTCATTAGGTGCTGTAGGAGCTCATAATAGCGTTCCATTGGTTTCTATAGATTGCTTGAATTTGCCCAGATATTTCACTTATTAACTGTACCTCTTTTGACTGGGGAAGCATTTTTATTTCTTTAAAGATAGAACATTTTTCAAAGAGGTCTATAGTTTGCTGCAAGTTAAGGATATACATATATATGATTGGATTGTGGGAATAAATACCAGCAACGACCAAATAAACCAATATTTCACATTATTCAGCCTTCTTACTTTAAAAAGTCAGGCAGCGTCTGTGGAGAAGAGAAGTAGGTGATGTTTCTGGTCAGAATCCTTCCTCAGATTTAAAGATACAGAAGCCAATTAAAAGGAAATAATTAACACAATTATCATTCTACGGTGCCTTTAGCTCCCAAGAACGGTATAGTTCAACATTAAAAGTTTAAATTAGACTCATGTATCCAGGTTTGACAAATAATCACCTTTCTGCTTGCCTTTACTCATTATGCCTTAATTGCGTTTAAAAAATATATAATTTTGATGTTTCTTTTCTGCCAACAGAACGACCCAGAATAAAGTGCTGGCCACTAAATGAAGCTTGGACATTTATTGAATCAGGCCTGAGTTTGACAGAAACCTTCTTCATCCTAACTTACAATCTAGTCAGCCAACAAGGAATGAGAGACAGTGAAGGAATGTGTCCAAGGGTTTGCCAAAATATTGACTGTGTCCGCATGAAATGAAGCTTAGACCATGTGTGCAATTTCCATATAGGGTGCTTTCGCAGATTATGTTTCCATCATGGATTAGTAGCTGGTTTAGAGATACAGGTCCTTCGGCCCCACTGAGCCTGAGCCGACCAGCGATCACCCCATACATTAGTACTATATGGCCTGTCCCACTTGGCGATATTTTCAGCGACTGCAGGCATCGTTGACTGACATATCAGGTCGCCGAAAAACTCATGGCATGATGCGGCGTGACACGGCGGTGACACGGCATGATGTTACGTGATGACGTATTGACGCGCGGTGTTTCGTCAGGTGTCGCAACATTTTTTTTGTCGCCGCTGGATTTTGAAATGTTCAAAATCTTTCGGCAACCCTGATACGTCAGTCAATGCTCGGCAAGTGCGACAGGCCCTTTTCCTACACACTAGGGACAATTTTTACCGAAGCCAATCAGGCTACGAACCTGTACATCTTTGGAGTGTGGGAGGAAACCAGGGCATTGGGGGAATGCCCACACAGTCACAGGAGAATGCACAAACTCCGTACAGACAGCACCCATAGTCAGGAGCAAACCCAGGCCTCTGGTCCTGTAAGGCATCAACTATACTGCTGCGTCAATGTGCCGCCTCAAGATTCTGAGATAGAAATGTGTAAGGATATGGGCTCAAGGTCCTAAATAAAATTGGCCTGTTCTTGAATAGAGTCAGGCTTCAGAATTACTGTTGCATAATTGCAAAGGTTGTTACAAATATAAACACATTTCTAGAACTAAATTACAGAGGGAGTAAAACATCATCATCTTCCCTACAACATAAGCAAATGGCAAAAGGAGTCTGAAGAAGGGTTCTGACCCAAAACGTCACCTATTCCTTTTCTCCAGGGATGCAGCCTGACCCGTTGAATTACTCCAGCTATTTGTGTCTATCTTCAGCAAATGGCAACATGGATTCAATTTAACTCCTTTCAATTCATCAAGGGGTCATCACTCACAAGAGCTTCTGCCTTCTCCCTGTTAGGTCACCATTTTCAGTTAGTTCCAAATGAGTTACCGAAACAGATTTCCTCTTATTTCCATTGCTTTGTGGCCCTCAATGATGTTGTTATGGAAAGTGTAACAATAAGCAACTATTCTGACTCTCATTTGGTTCATACAATAATAGTTTTCCCTCGATCCTAAAAAAAAAGAAATTCATACCATTCATAGATTTGAGAAAAGTTAGTATTAATGGTAGTTGGGTTGGGAGAACGTCCTGTGAGTGAAAATATAATTATCTTGGAACATGATGTTGGTTTCATCATCACGAAAGTAAGATACATTTTCAGTATTCTGTATAAAGGAGGTAACAATCTTGTTCAGTCAATTGGTTGTATTTTTTTGCAAAAAAAGTAGCAATTCCATCTGCTCTCCTCATTACTAAATAATAAGTCTTGGTTTTGCTTGTTTTACTTCAATGGGGCTTGGTCTATTATTTTAACCTAGTATTTACTAATTAAATTGAAATGACAAGATACATCCATAATAACGATGAAATAAGTAGTCGATGATATTGTTGGAAAGGGCCATGAAAGAAAATATTATCCAAGGCAAGGAACAGGCAGATTTTAAACTAATTAAGTGTTATGTAAATGAAAAAGTCTTGTCAATTTTTGTAATTAAATAAAAATGTAAAATCTGTATTCCCACATGGGTTTCCTGTTGTCTGATACTGCTTCCTTAATAAAATTATATATGCGGCTTTGCACATCTATACAATTAGATTACAGCAACACACAGTTTGAATGAAAAAAAATGTTATATTTTATGTAAACATAATTTGTAACTGACACTGGGTGCAGAAACTTCATTTACATTTGGGCTCCGGAATAAAAAAAATCAGCACTCATATTGAATTGAATATTTATCCAAAAAAATTAATTTATACCCGTATTTTGTAGTGGTTTATGTCAGTAAATAATAGTGTAATAATCCTGCCAGAAGTAGCTAGAAAATGCCTCAACAATTGAAAATAATTTCATACTCATTAATAGGAAACTACTGCATTAGCTGCAATTTGATTCAAGGCTGCACGGGAACTATTTTTATGATAATGATTGTGTAACAATGGGAGAAAAGTGTGCAATGAAAAAAGATTTTTTTTTAAAAGCAGTGACAAATATTTATGTTAAACATTATTTCCATCTACAGATTTGAGAGGTATACTGGCAGCCTTCCAGGAACACATGGCTGTATAACAACCGCATTTCTCAGAGAGTGAAATGTTCCATCACTGAACACACACTGCTGCTGCTGCTGCTGCTGCTGCTCTCATGAAGCAAAACAATGGCTGGCTCGTCTTTACAACAGTCAGCACTTCCAGCCCCCTTTCCCTGCACGCGCCCAGTCAATTGTTAGAAAGCTTAAGACGACCACAACAGATATATACAACATTAACGCCTTCCACTTGATAGCAATGAGGCTATGGAAAGAAAGACAATGTCTTTGTTCAAGATGGAAGTATTAATTTTCTAAGAAACCTTTGCAATTCAGTTCCTTAAACTCGGATGTATGCAACCCGGGATCTGGAGCAAATGATCCATTTAAGACTGCGACTGTCTTTTGTGCAGTCCAAAGGAAATTACTTTTCAGTGAAAACACCGGGGTAATTACACTCTTATTTTTCCAATGATCTTAATGCAGGTTCCTAAAAGGCCAAGGGAACAGAGATGCTACAGAAATTAACTGGCTGCATGCGTAGTATCCATTTTTTTTGTGTTGCTATGTTGGTGCATACCACTGAGGAATGGGATGATCAGGGACCTCAGGATCCTAACAGCACAAATGCACATTTCAATATTGACAAGGTTGGAGCAGGAACCCAGCGACCAAGCACACACTAAAACCAGCGATGGGGAAAGAGTCATCCTGCAGCATAATCTTCCTATTTGGTTACGTCGCTACCCACATGAGATCTAACACCTGAAAAAACATACATTGTTATAATATTCTCCTGGAGTTCAAAGAAGTGCTGAGCCAGCTTCAAACAGAACACAGCCATTCGATTAACCGGTATCTTTGCACTGGGAGATATCGCTATTGCATTCAAGCCTTCTGTTTTGCATTTATACACTGGGCAAATTTACACAAAAGAAAATCAGGCACAAAACGCAAGAATTAATTGACATTTTTTAAAAGCATTTAAAATATTTGGCAAATGATTTTTAAAAGCAGATTTCAATGATTACGTATAAAATTAGGTTCCAAAACTCGTTAAGACTGCTTTAGATATTCCCAAGTAAATTTCTTTATAAAATTGAAATGATTTATTTGATTTTTTCATGAAAATCGTTTTGCAATAAGGGAACGTGATTGCCTGGGAACATTGACTTTCACAGGTAGGATAATGAAATAATACATTGTGCAATCGTGTAGCAGCTTTCAAGGAAACATTGTCCAAACAGTTCATTTTTACTGCTGTTCTTCTAGCCCAGTCTCAAGTTTGCAGAATTAACCCCAGACTGTATAAAGCCGAGTGATACGACTGAATATTGATCATCATCAAGATACCTGACATAAAACTGTTTGTGGAAGTGTGGTTTGTGTTTTATTTACCAAGGAGATTAATTATTAATGACCTCTGTGGGTTTTGTGGTATTCAATGAGGAGCAGGCTGGTGTTGTTCTAATCAAAGCTTTTACTTCCTCCAACCATCACACATGTTTAAACCTCAAGACATGAATTTCACCACCAAAATCAGAAATATATATACCATTGCTGCCTAACTGACAAGTGTCGGCTTAGTCACAATTGTAATTTTCAGCTGATGCTTAATAGCTTTCTTTCTCTTCAGGAAATTCATTTCATATATTATGGAGGGACATGTTACCAAATTCTTACTTGAATTATTTTAGAAAATAAGCCGACACAGGGAAATATCTCACTGCTAAATGCACCGGTTATGTGTGCAATGATTTTGCACAAGCGGAATTGTTCGTTCTTTAATTCTCCGAGTCGAAAAGATTGCTAAATTGACTATTATGAAATGCACACCAACTGTTTGGTTAAGATTGCAGCTTCCAGTTTAGCTGTCTCCTCAAGATCGCTTTCCTCGAAGGTGAGATGATTTAGAGGCCCAGAGAAACTTAATTTTTCTTGATCACCATGTGCAACCTGGAGTCTTAATGGCAAGCATAATTAATTCTGCTGATGTTAATCATCAGGGCTGGGCCCTACAATTATCAGCCTAGTGCAGCTGGGGCATAGTGTAGACATGAAAAATTAGGAAAACAAATCAGTAATGGTGTGGCAGATTTAATCTGCATCATGAAACAAAGTTAAAAAGAGGAAGATCGAGAGAATTTCAGCTGAAGCTTTTGTGCCAATGAGTCTTGACAGAACTGAAAAATGTTGCTGATGCCCAAAGTGATTGGTAATTACTTGGCCATTGAATTTTTTATTGTCAATTTATCATGTTGCAAGAGGTTAAATTTAACATCTTCTTCCAATGCTATCTCACTAGGGAAAGGAAAGCTTCAGCAGCACGTGGTACAGGAGTCAGTGAAAGGTTAATCAGGCTGTTCTCTAGTTTGTGTGGTCTTTGAAATCATTACCTATTCTGCACAGTAAACCCATTGCGATGAATGCTGTCTGTAATGGAACAGATATGAAGGTAATGTGATTCTCAGCAGCTTCACTGAGGAGTGCTTAGTTTATCTTTATGCATGGTTTATGGCTACAGTAATCGGCTCATTTGGGCCTACATAGGATGATTTCAATACTATCAAAACCTTATTGCATAAATTTCCCCCTGTATGGAAATCCCTTAAAATATTTAAACTGAAGTGTTAATTATGTTAACCCTTCATAAAATGAAAATACACTGCTGCCCCCAAATTTGGAAAAATGCGTTTTAGTCGATTACAGAAATATGTGTGAATTTCAAAAGAAAATAGAAATGCTCCATCTATTTTTTGTTATTCTTTTATGGTGAATCACATTCGACAAGGACAAACACATTTGACTTGCTTCATATATTGAATGGGAAATTTTTAAATGTTTTAATGGTTTAATGCAAAGGACCAATGGAAAACAAAATAATGCTGAAGATATAATGACTGTATTCAAGAGCCATCTTTTTATTTCCGAAATACTTCACATATAAATATATGCTGAATAATCCCTTGGAATAAGCTGCAGGCTCTTAATGAGGTTCATTCCTCTTCATCGCTACATTTGGATCAATTTAGTTTCCCAACACTATACATGTACTACTTAGGCATCTGTATATGTGCCATGTTTGATATTTGGTGCCGTACAGATGCTGACTAGTGCAGGGAACTTCAGCATAACACAGTACAACCCATTGATTGACTGATTGGGAGATAGAGCATGGAAACAGGCCCTTCAGCCCACCAAGTCCATGCTGGCTATCATCCCATTCACACTAGTTCCTTGCTATCTCACGTTCGTTCTACACACTCAGGGCAATTTACAGAGGCCAATTAACCAACAAACCCCCATGTCTTTTGGGATGTTGGGTAAACTGGAACACCCGAGGTCACTAGGGAAAACGTGCAAACTCCACACACACAACACCCGAGGTCAGGATCGAACTCGGGTCTCTGGTGCTGTGAGATGGCAGCTCTATGAGCTGTACCACTGTGCTGCCTCTAGTGGGACACTTGTAAACTATAAGTAATGGAACTTCTGTGGAATTGTTTGGTTGGGCCTGAGAGGGTGTGGAAGGGCACCTGTCATTTTGGGAAAATCTTGGGTGGATTTGGGAACCTTTTGTCAGAGAAGTGGGCGTAAGGGTGGCACAGTAATACAGAGGGCAGCACAGTGGTGCAGCTCACAGAGTTGCTGCCTTACAGTGCAAGAGACCAAGCTTTGATCCTGACTATGGGTGCTGTCTGTATGCAGTTTGTATGTTCTCTATGTGATCACATGCGTTTTCTCCAGATGTTCCAGTTTCCTCCCGCACTCCAAAGACGTTTGGGTTTGTATGTTAATTAGCTTCATAAAATTGTAAATTGTTCCTAGTGTGTAGGATAATGTTAGTGTATGGAATGATCGCTGGTTAGGACTCGGTGGGCCAAAACGCCTGTTTCTGCTCTGTATCTTTAAAGTCTAAAGAGACAAAGATATTCAGCATCTCTACCTTGCAGAGTACAACTAATGTAAACAATAAGTAAATCCAATATTACAATAATAAATCTACAATGATAGGATGATTATGCTTTCCTGAAGGGCACATGTTTATTTTGGCTTTAGGAATTGGTTTGACCATCCTACTTTGAAAAGTAGTTTGAAGGTAATGGATTTTGTGCCCCTCCCTCTACTCTCACCCCACGCTTTCTAAGTTTTGACTTCTAATGCCACAAAGATATCTGCGATGTATTAGATTTGGCGATGATGCCTTATCATCAGAGAGTTTATGGACATTTATTATTTATGTTCACAGAAGAAAATAACATGGATGAATTAGTGAGATAGAAGGTTTGAAGGAGAAAATTAGGGAAAACTGTCATTAGCAACACGAGGATAGTTGAGTTTCACTTTGCATACTCATAAACAAATGGGAGTTCATTATATTCATATCTGAAGGTGATTGAAGTCTTAACGTTTAGAATGATAAAAGCATAGATCTATAGAATATTATTACAGATACGTCACATTTTTTTTGACGAAAGTTGTGCTATTACCACCAAACAGCTCATTATTGCCTTTGAGTCAAACATGCAATTTAATCAAGGTTAAAGCTTAGCTTAATGCAAGGTGCAATGTATTATCTTTTAAACATGCTATTCAAAAATAACCTGCACTTGTGACGATTTTCTCAACACTGTTTCAGAAAAGGGATGTGTAGTTATCGATTATTCTTTTCAATTTTATATGTTGCCTGAGCAATCTCACGGTTTAATATCGTGTGCTAATAAAAAAAGTAAGATGTTGGTCTCTGAACATTCCAAAATGGCCTTATAAGGTTGTGGTGAGGGAGAGAAAAATCAATCCGTACATTAATTGCCACAATTTATTATACAAATGAACATGTGATTCAGTCTTTATTGGATATAAATTTAAAAGGTACAAGGAAAGCTGGATTTTAAATCAATCACAAGAAAGGGTCCTGAAGTGTGAGGAGGAGACAAAGACCAGTGATCCTAACCACATTAATCTGCAGATCAAAGTGGATGTAATTCTGTTACATGTGGGAACTCCTCTGGGGGAATTGTGACAGGGATCAATCCCGGCTTCCAAGCCGTGACTTATAGTTCCTGCATACAAAGATGGTCAGATGACATAGATGTTGACAAACAATGATGGAACTCATCTGATAGCAGTCACTAATGAAGGTCTGCCCCACACTCTGGTTCACATTTTACCCACTGCACACTTTGCAGAGGTTAAATAAAGCTACACTCTAGGATAATGCAATCATTTTTATACCCGGCACGACCTTGCTGACAGTGAGTTAGATATTGATTTTTATATTTATACTCTAGAACCTCTCACGTTTAGCAAAAAAAAACTGCTCCATTGAGAGGAAGCTGTCCCTGTACATCTTTTACAACCAGTGTATTTAAATCATAGGGAATATATTTTGAAGAGAGCCAGCACTCTCTTGAAACAAACCTGGTCTTTTGTAAATCCTTGTGCATACTATTGCAAAGGGTGATAATTCAGACAAAAAAAAATAAAGATTAACGTAAGGGAGGATTATAAAAGACCAAACAGCTCAATCTATTGTACACAATACTATATCCCAATGCTGAAAAATAGTTTATTAAAAGGGCAGCATGATGGTGCAGCGGTAGTTGCTGCCAGATTAGGAAAAAGGGAAGAGCAACGAGACTTGGGTGTCCTTGTACACCAGTCACTGAAAGTAAACATGCAGGTACAGCAAGGCAGTGAAGAAAGATAATGGCATGTTGGCCTTCATAATGAGAGGATTTGAGTATAGGAGTAAAGAGGTCCTTCTGCAGTTGTACAGGGCCCTGGTGAGGCCACATCTGGAGTATTGTGTGCAATTTTGGTCAACTAATTTGAGGAAGGACATCTTTGCTATTGAGGCAGTGCAGCGTAGGTTCACGAGGTTAATCCCTGGGATGGAGGGACTGTCATATGAGGAAAGGTTGGAAAGACAGGGCTTCTATTCACTGAAATTTAGGAGGATGAGAGGGATTCTTATAGAAACATATAAAATTATATATAAAAGGACTGGACAAGCTAGATGCAGGAAAAATGTTCCCAACACTGGGGGAGTCCAGACCAGGGGCCACAGTCTAATGCCCCAGCCTCACTTAGGAAACCTGAACGTAAACCTCTGGAGACTTTGCGTCCCAACCAAGATTTCCGTGCGGTTCCTGGAGGTTTTTGTCAGTCTTCCTACCTGCTTCCACTAACTGCAACCTCCGGCAACCACCTGCAACCTCCGGGAACCGCACAGAAACCTTGGGTGGGGCGCAAAGTCGCCACAGGTTTCCGTTCAGGTTTCCTAAGTGGGACAGGGGCACATGAATAAAGGGGAGGCCATTTAAAACTGATGAGAAAACACTTTTTCACCCAGAGAATTTGTGGAATTCTCTGCCACAGAAGGCAGTGGAGGCCAATTCACTGGGAGTTATATGGAGCTCTAGGGGCAAGCGGAATCAAGGGATATGGGGAGAAGGCAGGCACGGGTTACTGATTGTCATGATCAGCCATGATCACAAGGAATGGCAGTGCTGGCTCGAAGGGCCAAATGACCTCCTCCTGCACCTATTTTCTATGTTTCTATGTTCCAGAGCCTGACTATGGGTGCTGTCTGTACGGAGTTTGTACATTCTCCCTGTGACCGCATGGGTTTTCTCCAGGTGCTTCGGTTTTCTTCCACACTCCAAAGACATACAGGTTTGTAGGTAAATTGACTTTGGTAAAAATTATAAATTGTCCCTAGTGTGTAGGATAGTGCTAGTGTATGATGATAGTAGATTGGCATGTATTAGGTGTGCCGAAGGGTCTGTTTCTGCGCTGTATCTCTAAACTAAACTAAAATAACAAACAAAAGCAAAAATGCTTGCTATTTCCCTCGTACACCACAGTCGGTTTAAAAGCACAGATTATTCAAGTGGAGAAATAGCAAATGATAATTTCAGTAAGAAAGCAGATGGTGTACAACAATGATTTGATAGTTCAAAGGCCCTGCTATACATTGCTACTTTGGACTCAACTGCACTTTGAAACTGGAATTCAACCAAAAGCACAACTAATTAGGAATCAATCCAGGGCCATTAGTGAGGTTGAATGAATGCACCAGGGTTGCATATTTCAAAAGAACTAGTTTTAATGAGCTCACATCATGGGTAAAAAGGGAAGTGAAATAGATTGGAGATAATATAGGGCCTACACCAGGTGAACTGTGTGATCACTCAACAACTACCGCTACAAGTAAAGATGCTGAACTTGTACTCTTTCTGAATTGATCAATGTACCCTTTATCAAGAACATGAAACAATGTGTATGTGGGAAACACCAGTTACTGTCCATTGTGTAGGAAGGAACTGCAGATGCTGGTTTACACCAAAGAGAGACACAAAATGCTGGAGTAACTCAGCAGGTCAGGCAGCATCTCTGGAGAGAAGGAATAGGTAACGTTTCAGGTTGGATCCCTTCTTTTGATCGAGACTCACAGTCTGAAGATGGATCTTGACCCAAAATGTCACCTATACCTTTTCTCCAGAGATGCTGCCTGACCTGTTGAGTTACTCCAGCATTTTGAGTCTAACTTCTGTACTGTCCATTATTGGGCTCCTCAGATAACACTAGCTTTCACATAGACACGGGACTTGACATCGCACTGGGTGACAACAGCATCCTTTCAACGTGGATCCTTAAGGTGGATGCTAACCTTTAAGAGGGCGAGGGTTTCTGGTGGAAAGGGGACAATGTGAGCTTCAGTACAGACCACTGGTCACTGAAATGCCAGCCAGCTGAGACCTTAGTGGGTCTCAGGTCAAAGGGGGGAGTGGAGAATCGAGAGTGGCTGTGCCCTGCAGTGTCTGGTGCTATCTTAAAATGTCAGTCGGGGTCCTTCAGGGTTCAGGCTCCATTGCTAAAGTGTCAGCAGGTTAGCAACAGTGACACAGCTGTAGAGTTGCAGCCTTACAGCGCAAGAGACCCAGGTTCGATCCTGACTACGGGTGCTGTCTGTACGAAGTTTGCACGTCCTCCCTGTGACCACGTGGGTTTTCTTCAGGGGCACCGGTTTCTTCCCGTTCCAAAATTGTGCAGCTTTCCAGGTTAATTGGTTTCTGCAAATTCTCCTTAGTGTGTCGGGTAGAACTAGCGTACGAGTGATTGGTGGTCGGCCTGGACTCGGTGGCCAAAAGGTCTGTGTCCAATGCTGCATTTCTAAACTGATCAGTGAAATAGGTCAACATGACAAACAATCTTCCATGTCAAAATAAGCGGATTCAGTCATGGTCATACAGCACGGAAACAGGCCCTTCAGCCCAACTTACCCATGCTGCCCAAGATGCTCCACCCACGCTGGGCCCTATTGCCTGCATTTGGCCCATATCCCACTAAACCTTTCCTATCCCTATACCTTTCCAAGTGTCTTTTATATATTGTACCTGCCTCAACCACATCATCTGGCAGCTCATTCCATAAACTGTACCCACCACTTTCTGAGTAAAAAGGTTGTGCCTTGACTTCCTATTAAATCTTTCCCCTCTCACCTTAAACATTTGGTGCTTGATTTCCCTACCCTGGGTAAAAGACATGATTTTATACACCTTTATAAGATCACCCCTCAGCCTTCAGCATTCCAAGGAATAACATTCTAGCCAGCCCAACCTCTCCCTGTAGCTCAGGCCCTAGCATCCTGGCAATATCATCGTAAATCTTCTGCGCACTTTTTCCTGAAGAGACTTCTGTCTTCACTAATGTCTACAGCAGTCAAAGTACCAGCGGTCATCCAATTTCTAACCTGTCCATGATTCGTAAAACGTGAAGTTAAAATGCCATTCTCTCAGGAGTTAAAGAGCATAAGTGGACAGGCACGCTCACGAGGCTGTGTCGACCGTGAAGAAGTTCCCATCTTGTTATTTTCAGTCCATACAGAAATCCATCGTTGTGGAGATCCAGCTCTGTGTCTGCAATAATACATCACATCTGTGAAACACAGGCACAGAGGACAAACTGCAGCCTGAGTATATGTTTGCAAGCAACATGGATCAAGCCTTGGGTTCAATGGCAGGAAAGGTCAAAGTGGAAGCTGATGCATAAGTTCTTCAAAACTGAGCTGCTCGCTGCAAGAATCCTGCAAAGTGACCATTGGCTTTGTTGCATGATGCCAGCCTGCTGAATATTTACAATAATTCACCTTTTAAACTTTCACATTTTTAAGAAATTGTTGATGTTTCTATTTTATATATTTTTTACCCTATGATTCAGATCAGATTCAGATTCAGATTCAATTTTAATTGTCATTGTCAGTGTACAGTACAGAGACAACGAAGTGCTATGATTATTACACTGGCTAAATTGTTTATTAAATGTTTATTATTACACAATAGCCAAAATAACTGAAGGGCCTGTTTCCACACTGTATAACTCTGAAGAAGGGTTTCGGCCCGAAACGTCGCCTATTTCCTTCGCTCCATAGATGCTGCTGCACCCGCTGAGTTTCTCCAGCAATTTTGTGTACCTTCGATCTTCCAGCATCTGCAGTTCCTTCTTGAACACAAAAATATATTGATAACATTTTTCATGTAAAATAATTATTTGATCAAAATAAAAATGCAAATTTTTGTCGAGGAATTGGATTGCACCAATTTTTGGGGAGTTAAAGCCTGACTGCATTTACTGGTATCATCCCGTCACAAAAATGGTCAGATGCCAACATGAAAAGATGCCAAGGCGGTTTACACCCAGAAACAAGTACTAGAACAAGGCTTGGGGGATTACCCATGGGGGCTCACTTAGTACCCATGGGGGCTCACTTAGTATTGTGCGAATCTGAATCTCAGCATGTTCCCATGTCGGCCATTATAGACACATTCCACACAGGTAGCAACACTCACTGTTTGTCACAGAGGAGAGAAAGGATGCAGGAAAGAAAGAGACTGATTCCACAATCAGTGAAAAGGTCATGCTAGTCATCAAACATAGAACATAGAACAGTACAGCAAAGGAACAGGCCTTTCGACCCATAACCTTTGTGCCGAGACCAACTCTTATCTGCCTCCACTAAAGTCTAAAGTAAAGTCTAAAACTTTTTCCAACCTATTCCATCAGTCTTAAGAAGGGTACCGACCCGAAACATCATCAGTCCATTTCCAGCACAGATGCGGCTTGACTTGCCACGATCCTACAGCACTCTATGTTTTCCCCAGGATTCCAGCACATGCAGTTTCTTGTGTCTCAATGTACAAAGGATCTGGCATCTTAAGGGAAACACATGGTCACGTGACTGCCATCATAATCTGTGTTGCAGGTAGGAAGCCCACAAAGCCGGCAAATCCCAGTGCATCAGGTACCACGTGCTTTCTTACTGAAAACAAAGTGGATGAAACAATTTATTTGTGAATACACAGCATGGTGACACCTCTGATGAAGCTGCAAACTGCATATTGGAAGATAAGGCAGAGATCTCCTGTGACTGGGCACAAAGTCCGTGTGGCCAGGAGGTTCAGAGACAACTGAGTTGGATGATCAGCCGCAATCATATTGAATGGCGGTGCAGGCTCGAAGGGCCGAATGGCCTACTCCTGCACCTATTTTCTATGTTTCTATGTTTTTAACTCCTTGGAGGGAGGTCTAAGCCCAGAACTATTATTGAGGTGTTTCACATATCATAGAGTCATACAGCATGGAAACAGGCCCTTTAGCCCAATTTGTGCATGCCCACCAAGATGTCCCAACCAAGCTCTGTGGATATCAGGAGACCAAACTGGGAGCCTTCAGAAGTCAGACACAACATGCTGGAGTAACTCAGTGGCTCAGACAGCATCACTGGAGAAAAGGAATAGGTGACGTTTTGGGTTGACACTTTCAGTCCGACGGGTCTCGACACGAAACGTCACCCATTCCTTCTCTCCAGAGATGCTGTCTGAACCGTTGAGTTACTCCAGCTTTTTGTGTCTATCATCGGTATAAACCAGCATCTGCAATTCCTTCCTATACGCCTTCAGATGTTAGTGCAGGTCTGCATCTGTAGGACAACGGCTAGCGATGAAATGGAGACAAACGGTATCTGATAAGGAGAGAAGATGAGTGAAATGTAAGGCCAGAGGGAGGAATATGGGTGGAAAAGGATGGGGTGGAGGGCGGGGGAAGGGAAGAAGGGGAATGAGGGATGGGATAGTAGAGGTGAACGGCCTGCTCTCCTGCAGTGCCAGGTAGCTGCCAGGGGTGTCACCACCGAGTCTCCGATTGGAATGCTGGGAAGTATCCTCCATCAGTTGTATTAAGCAAAGATCATAGAAGGCTTGCTCTTGCTCTAGTATCTTTGGTAGTAAGCAAAATGTCCGCAATCTTCTCATGAAGTAGAGGCGTTGATGGACTTTCTTGATGAAGTAAACTCATTCTGAAGAAGGGCCCAGACCCCAAACGTTGCCTATCATTACCGCCAGAGATGCTGCCTGACCCGCTGAGTTCCTCCAGCACTGTGTGTTTAGCTCAACGTCATGCGTCTATCTGCGGGAGCAGGTTCCCTGGATTGGATGAGGAGAGGAAAGATTGGTACACAGCTGGGCAAACTGGCTTGTGATGAACAACGAGCAGGATCTGGAAAGCAGAGTGAGGAAAACTACTTGAGGTCAGAGACAGAACAAAGCTGGAGCACAAATATTGTATTTCTGGGCAGCAGCCATGCAGGTCATATGTGGAAACAAATGTAATGAACACCTGTACTGACACAAAGGAACATTAAGGATAACATCATATGAAAAACAAGACTACAAGTGTTATTTATAACGCCAAAGAAAAGTCATGCAGGAAGCAATTTCTACGGGGGAGGGTGAGGGGGGGGATTGAATGATTCGCAATCCACACGGTGCTAGGGTTTCAAAGTAAAAACCTGTCATATAATCAAAGAGAGGTGCAAGGTGCAGCAGGTGGTGGATCCTGGAAACATAACCCACCAAATGGAGAAGAGGAAGCTTTTGTCCAGCTGTGTAAGGGAGGGGGACATGGAAAAGGTGGAGCCTGTGGCGACTGGAGAGCAGCTCACGACCTTTTGCTTTGTAGACTTTCTTCAGACATTCCATCGCTCACACCGTGTGTGGACTTTGCCATATTTAGTGATAAGTGCTTAAAAGTGTAGTCAGTGGCAATTTAATATCCTGGCAACGTGTTTGCGGACTGACAGGGTGGGGTTGACTGTTTTAGCACAGCAAAGGAAAGATCCAACAATCAACAATAACTTGAGGAGAAGGCAGAATGGGGTTGAGAGGGAAAGATAGATTAGCCATGATTGAATGGCGGAGTGGACCTGATGGGCCGAATGGCCTAATTCTGCTCCTATGACTTATGAATTTATGAACTTCAATGGTGCTGAAACAAAGAACTACAGATCCCTGTATCCTCACTATTCATGTGTAAGAAGGAACTGCAGATGCCGGTTTAAATTGAAAATAAGACACAAAGTGCTGGATTTACTTAGCAGGTCAGGCAGCATCTCTGGAAAAAAAGGATGGGTGACGTTTTGGATTGGAACCCTTCTTCAGATGGAAAGTAGATGGGGTTGAGGGGGGGGGGAGTGCCCCCCTAAAGGGTACCCCTCTCCCTCTACTTTCAGTTTAAAGAAGAGTTCCGACCTGAAACGTCATGCATCCCTTTTCTCATGAGATGCCGCCTGACCCGTTGTGTTACTCCAGCATTTTGTGCAAATCCACACTATTCATGTCCTATTAATAAGCTTGAAACAGGATTAAGAAAAGTTGCACTGAAATCTCCTCATGCTATAATGTTGAAGTGCACCCCTAATTCTGTTTTAAATCACAGGCTATAAAGGGCCCTTGTGGAATGCATGTTCTGTGCTGAATTACCTGTTCTCAGCAATTATGGTGCTGAAGGAGAAACAAAAATGAACCTGTTTGACCTCATTGACCCCAAAGTGCTTGACCTGTTGAGTTACTCCAGCACTTTGTGTCTTTTTGTAACTTCCCTTCTTGCACATTTTGCACTTTGTTTCACCATAATGCGCGCACGTTCCAGAAGGATGTATGTTGAAGTTTGGTGTTAGAGTTGCTGCCTTACAGCATCAGAGACCTAAGTTCGTTGTTGAGTATGGGTGTTGTCTGTATGGATATTGTTTGTTTTCCCTGTGACTGCGTGGGTTTTCTCTGGGTGCTCCTGTTTCCCCCAACACTCTAAAGATATACAGTTTTGTAAATTAATTGGTTTAACTTAATTGGCTTCAGTAGGAATGGTAAATTGTCCCTCGTGTGTAGGATGGTGGCAGCATACGGGGTAATCGCTGGTCGGCGTGGACTCGATGGACCGAAGGGCCTGTTTCTGTGCTGTAACTCTAAACTAAACTAAAGTTGTAGAAATGTACTAGTGGGGCTTTGGCATAATCAGCATTAGGGATTGTTAGAGGTACAGTATGTGGATTGCAGTCATTAATACAAAGGAGAATCAGGCTTAATTACCAGCAGTAATCAGTGTGTACCGAGAGTATCACTCCATCCAGTGGTAAGAAGGTTGTTCGGGTTGCCCAGGTTCCCAACAACAAGGTGTTTGAATACCCAGAGGTGTTCTTGTCAATTAAGATCTGACCCCCATTGTAGATCTGTAATTCTGCAAAACCACTTGCCAAAGTGTTGAAGCAAACTATGCAAATGTAACTGTTCTGCAAGCTGCATTTAATCACGTGTTGTTATACAGTATAGAGTGCAGAGAAGTACGTCACAGACACAGGCCCTTTGGCTGCAATGTCTGTAACAAATATAATGCCAAGATAAATCAATCTCGTCTGCCTGCACTTGAATCCATATTTCACCATTCCCTGCATATCCATGTGCCTCACCACCATGTTTGGTGTAATTTGCAAATGGTTACAGATATCCAGCCAGAATAATACCCTTCCGTCACCACTCCCTGTCTTCCATAGCAAAACCAGCTCTGAATCCAAATGACCAAGTCACCACAAATCCAATGTATCTTAATCTTCTGAATGGGCCTACCATGAGGAACTTTATCAAATGCTTTACTAACATCCAAGTGTTCAACTTCCACTGCCCTACCCTCATCAATCACATTCGTCACCTCCTGGAAAAATCACAATCAAGTTAGTAAGACATGATTTGCCACAGACAAAGCCACCTGACTGCCCCACATTATCCCATTCTCTTCCCCATGTAAGTAAGTCCAACCCCGAAGAATCCTCACCAATAGCTTCCCTACATTTGACGTGAGGCTCACCATCCTATTTGTGAAGGGTTGAGTTCAGGTCTGATGCCTCGCAAGGTGGGTGCAGCGGTAGAGTTGCTGCCTTACAGCACCAGAGACCGGGTTGGATCCTGACTACGGGTGCTGTCTGTATGGAGTTTGTACCTTTTCCCTGTGACCACATGGGTTTTTTCTGGGTGCTCCTGTTTCTCCCCACATTCCAATGACGTGCAGGTTTGTCGGTTAATTGGCTTCTGTATAATGTCCCTAGTCTGTAATAATAATAATAATAATAATAATAATCTTATTTATATAGCACATTTTTAGTCAACTTGCATTGGGTGCTTCCTTACATTCATTTACACCAGCAAACAGTGTCTTGCCCCAATGACACAACGACAGTATTTGTCGGATTTAATTGGCTTTCGCCAGTAAAATGTAGCCCCTTGTCTGTAGGATAGAACTAGTGCACAGTTGATCGCAGGCTGGCCCAGACTTGGTGGGCTCAAGGGGCTGTTTCCAGACTGAAGATAGACATAGATTGCTGGAGTAACTCAGCAGGTCAGGCAGCATCTCTGGAGAAAAGGATTAGGTGACGTTTCGGGTCACAACCCTTCTTCAGACTGAAAGTTTCCAGGCTGCATCTCTAAACACTAAACTCTAAATTCTAAATGATCAACAATGTTGACTTAGCACAGTCATTCTCCCACTTATTTGCAATGGCTTTGATGCATGACATTTCTACAGCTGACAGACCTCTCCCTTCAAAGCAAGTGAATGTCTGTGGAAATTCATTCCATCCAAGTGAATCTGCAGCTTGTATATTAGTGTCCCACTACAGACTGCAGCAGATGAGCTGGGCTAGAGTCAAGTGCCATTCTCATGGAGAGGCACAGTGGCACTGACTGTGTCTGGTCTTCCCACGAACATATTCCCATCACCGTCTTCAGTGCAAAGCAATCAATTATGTACAGAGCATTATTTTATAGCTCAGGTGTTCTGGTCAATGTTTGTGCCTCAATCGATAGCTGGGGCACAGGTTACCTTATCAGTCCTCCCACACGCTGGCAGTGAGAATCTGCTGCATGTAATTTTCTCGAAAAGTTTGCTCATCCAATACCAGGGACAGGGCACCGAAAAGATAATTAATTTTACGTGAAGTCCTGTGAATTGTTTTGTTGCTTTGAAAAGGAGGCCAGAAATGCAAATTCCTTCATATGGGTCAAAGCCAGGTACCCACAGTAATGGATGCCAATTGGATCAGATCACTTGATGTGAGAAATTTGTGTTTCAAAGAATTGGTGGTGGCAGGATCATGTAGTTTCTTCTGTAATGGAGGGTGTGGGGTCAGGGATGATGCTGGGTTCAGCAGTGACCAGACCGACACTCGCAGCAGGGTGAACTCACGTGATATATATTATATTTACAGAGATATTAAAGTCCGGGACCACATGGGGGTACTGTTCCTCGTTGTCGGGGTGCACGTGAGGAGGCGCTGGTGATCTCATGGTTGTCCTGGCAGCTCAGTCCTGGTTTTATTTTTAGGAGGAAGTGTGGCGATCTCAGGCTTATCCCTGCAGTTCACCCTTACCTCGAGAGGAGGCGCTGGTGGTCTCAGGGATATCCTGCCGATTTCCCTGCGATAAAAGTGCGAAATACTCAACACGTCAGGCTGCATCAGGCTGTACCGAGCTAACGTTTAAAATAGGAAGTGCTAGAAATACTCAGCCTGTCAGGCTGTATCAGGCTGTACCGAGCTAACGTTTAAAATAAACTTGCCATGCACACCTCCTTTAAACTTCGCCTCTCTCAGCTTAAAGCTATAGCCTCTATGTCTCTCTAGCTCTAGGATGCCGACCAGCCATGAGAATGGGACGAAAAATGTTTTTGAGTTGTGTCGATCAGGTCGTGAATGTGTAGGGTACTGATTCAATGATAGTTGAAAAAGAAAATTGGCAACATTTTTGAAAGTATGAAGTTTGATTTTTGATTGAGAAAGAGCAGAGATGCATTGCTCCACAAAGGGTCAGGACACACACAATGGGCTGACTGGCCACCTTCTGGGCTGCAATGATTTTGTTTGTAGTTTAGCTTTAGAAATACTGCGTGGAAACAGGCCCTTCAGGCCACCAAGTCCGCGTCAACCAACGTTCAATGTCACTCATGTTCTTTCCGACCCAGGAGGACAATTTGGTGAATCTCTGGAACTCTCTGCCACAGAGGGTAGTTGAGGCCAGTTCATTGGCTATATTTAAGAGGGAGTTGGATGTGGCCCTTGTGGCTAAGGGGATCAGGGGGTATGGAGAGAAGGCAGGTACGGGATACTGAGTTGGATGATCAGCCATGATCATATTGAATGGCGGTGCAGGCTCGAAGGGCCGAATGGCCTACTCCTGCACCTAATTTCTATGTTTCTATGTTTCTAATTTACAGAAACCAAAAACTGCACTTTTTTGCAATGTGGGTAGAAACCAGAACACCCAGAGCAAACCCACATGGTCATGGGGAGAACATACAAAATATACAGACAGCATATGTTAGGATAGAACCCAGGTCTCTGGCACCGCAAGGCATCAACGCAAGTTTCAGAAATAAAATGTATCAGGATGCAAACTGATAACAATCATCTCAGCCTCAGGGTGAAGCTGAGTGGTGTTTCTCAGGCTCTGGATGTTAAAGTTGCAGCATATTTACTGGTGCATCTGTGCACTGTTCTGCCTGTTCATCGAAAGGGAACCAGAGTCTGCTGTTGCTCAATATCCAATGTAAAAGCAGAAAATGCTGGACATGCTCAGTAACTCAAGCAGCATCTGTAAAGTAGAAACATGACCTTGTACCAGGATGACAGAGGGGGTGGGAGAAAGGTATGTTCACCGGGGAAGGGGAACAAAATGGGAAATGGGGTGGAGGGGGTGGCCTTTCTCGCACGACTCCCGCCACCCTGTTCCCATGTCTCCTGTGTATCCCCCTCTTTCCTCCTCCCCCTACCCACTTTCACCCTTATACCTCCCCCCAGCTTTACATTTCCCACAGCTTTCCCCATCGGTCTGTAGACTGGTCCCAACACAATACATCATCTGTCCATTCCCCCCACAGTTGCCGCTTGACCTGCTGAGAAAACCAATGTGGTTGCAGGGAGGATGTGACAACTCCGCACGCACAGCACCCGAAGTTAGGGTCAAACCCAGGTTCCTGGCACGGTGAGGCAATGGCTCTGTGTGTGCTACCCTGTTGTCCTCCATTAATATCAAATGATACATTACTTATACATAGATCACGTATTGGTCTTAAATCTTCACATAATGTTTGCAAAAATAAGCAGCATGTCTTCTTTATCTCCCAAATGTCATGATTTTGGCTCTTTTTATTATCCAATTAAATTCTCTCCATTGAGGTGGTTCCACAACAGTCATCATTGTGACTTGTTTATTCCCAGTAGACCCTTCCCAGCCTCTGGGAGTTTTCATTGCAATATGAGAGAATAAATTAAAAAGGGAGTGAGTGGCACAAAGAGCTCACTGTACCAACATCAAATACCAACAAGCTCATAGAACATAGAGCATTGAACGGTACAGCACAGGAACAGGCCCTTCGGTCCACAATGTTTGTGCTGAACATGATGACTAGTTAAACTGATCTCATCTGCCTGTTCATGATCCATTTCTCTCTATTCCCTGCACATCCATGTGCCTATATAAACGCCACTTCAACACCGACTCTCACCATTCTCTGTGTATAAAACTTGTCCCACACATCTCCGTTAAACCTTCCCCCTCTCACTTTATAGCTATGCCCTCTAGCGTTGGACATTTCCATCCTGGGAAAAATACTCTGACTGCCATCCCTATCTTTGCCTCTCATAATTTTATATACCTATTAATCTCTGACATTCCAGAGAAAACAATCCAAGTTTATCCCACCTCTCCCAATGGCTGAAACCCTCTAATCCAGGCAGCGTTCTGGTAAACCTCTGCACCTTCTCCAAAGCCTCCACTTCCTTCCTGGCATGTAGCGACCAGAACTGCACACAATACTCCACATGTGGCCTCACACAAGTATCCCTGTAGTAAATCTCAGAGTAATGGCAGAGTTTAATCCCCAACCATTTGGCCTAAAGCGAGCCAAACACGGAGCCAAGCTTTCCTCTGTTTACGGCTCATCAAAGACATTTCCAGGCCAGTGTGAATGTGTGAAAGTTGGGTGGGAAGAGCACTATTGGTGCTGCTTTCCTTGTTTGTACAGCTTTCTCTCACCCCTGGTCTGGCTTCATGTAAAGAAATCTTTTTCATGTAAAGATATCTTTTTGCTCCAGTGATAGAGAAATCGATGGGGCAGCAGTTAATGCAGTTGCCTCGGAGCCCCAGTGGCGGTGCGGGTTTAATCCTGACCTTGGGGGCTGCACATGTGTTCTCCCCATCACTGTGTGCCTTTTACACTCCAAGGTGAGGGTGGATTAATTTGCTGCTGTAAAATTGCCCCAACTCTGGGTAGAGGAGAGCGAGAGAATGTTTTACAGGGAACTATGACCAGGGATGTTATAAATGTTGGATTGTCCTGTATTGTAAGTAGGTTAAGACTATCCTCTATCCCCTCATTCTTCTGTGCCACTCCCATTTCTCTCACTATCTCCCCTCCTTTGTACACCCATCTCCGGAGTCTCTCATTTCCCTTTCATCCATCCCTCCCTCCCCTCCCCCTTTCCATTCCACCCACATCCCTGCCGCTTGTTTTATATTTCCCTCTTTATCTGACACCGTTTTGTCTCACTTTACCACGTACTACATGCATCTGCCAGTCCAATCCCTCCCCTCCCCTCCCCCACTGTATCCTCCTATCATTCGCCAGACTTTGTCCTGCCCCCAACTCTCTATTCCAGTTTTCTCCCTCCGTTTTAATGATTCAGAATAAGGGTCTGGACCTGAAGTATCACTTGTCCGTTCCCTCCACAGATGCTGCCTGACCTGTTGCGTTCCTCCAACACTTAGTTTTGCTGAAGAATATCCATTGTTGCCTCCACAAAACTTCATAAATTGATTTCGGATAATTCTGCGCCATCTGCCCGAACACCACGAGGCTCAGACCCACGGCGCCATCATTGCCACGAGAAGCAGCACCAATAATCACCGCCACCCTGACCGATCTCAGGCCCGGACCACCGAAGACGCCGGCGCCGTCTTCGACCTCCACGTGGCTGCCGATGACGCTAAACCTCGCTGCCTCACCGGGACTACCGAATCTAGCTACCTCACTGTTACCTCCAACAATCGCCGCCTCACCGGGACCGCCGAACTTCATTGCCTCACCGGTCATCCGCTAACTGGATCTTCCGACGCTTCGCCTGCTGACCCGGACTCCACCCCCGCGGGCCCCCACCCGTGACTCTACCAACCCTCGCCACTCCACTGCCCACCAGCGTGCCGCAGCCATCGCCTTGCCTGTGTCCTAGGCTCAGCACCAGGCCTGAAGTATCCACAATGCTGACTCTCACACCACGGGGTCTGACTGTGCTGGGTCCTGGTGCCCCCCTCCCTAACTTCAGTGGGTGTTCCACTGGGTCTTCCCCTTCCCTCTTGTACCATGTGACCCCAGCTCCTCCCCACCCACACTATAGCCCTCATACCCCCCTCCTTCATGACCCCCCAGCAACCCCCTACCAGACATCCGTCTAATCACATGCCTTCCTCCGGCCCCAACCCCCATCCTTGCCGTATGTTCCCCCCTGGCCCCTCCCTCTCTGATAACAAAAGGTCTGTCATCAACAGAGGCCTAACCTTTGTTCCCCTCCGACCCCAGCTCAATAAGGTCCGCGTCCGCCATCATGTGGCGCTCTTCTGTCGTCTCCGCATCCAAGCATGTTTCCATGGGAATGAGTCCTCGCCCCCTAGTGATGACCCCTTATCCCATCTCCAATGGACCCCCTCCTCTTGGACCCCCTCTCATGGCCATCTACCTGCATTAGACCTTTTTATGTTAAACTGCCGGTGGGACATCAACCGCCTTGACCTTTCTCACTAACCTCTCCCCCCCCCGAACGTACACTCACTCTGCAACAACCCAGACTGGGTGATCAAACCTGCCGACAAGGGAGGTGCCGTGGTAGTCTGGCACGCTGATCTTTACCTGTCTGAGGCCAGGAACCAACTCTCAGACACCTCTTCCTACTTATCCTTGGACCATGACCCCACAGACGAGCACCAGGTCATTATCTCAAACACCATCACTGGCTGCATCACTTCTGGCTCCCTGCCTTCCCAAGCCTCCAACCTCATTGTTCCCCAGCCCCAGCTTCTCTCCAAAATCCACAAACCTGACTGGCCTGGCAGACCTATTGTTTCTGCTTGTTCTTGTCCCACCAAAATTATTTCCACATACCTTGACTCCATCCTATCCCCCCTGGTCAAATCCCGCCCTACCTATGTCCAAGATACCTCACACACTCTTCGTCCCCTCCATGACTTCCGTTTTCCAGGCCCACACTCCTTCATCTTCACCATCACTCTACACCTCCATCCCCCCAACCAGGAGGGTCTTAAAGTCCTCCGTTTCTTCCTCGACTGCAGAACCAACCAATCCCCCGTTTACAAATACTCTCCTCCGCCGTAGCGGAACTTGTCCTTACCCTCAACAACTTTTCCTTTGACTCCTCCCATTTCCTCCAAATCCAAGCCGTAGCACATGGGCCCCAGCTATGCCTGCCTCTTTGTAGGGAACGTTGAACAATCCTTGTTCAAGGCGTACCGTGGCCCTATCCCCGAACTCTACCTCCGCTACATCGAGGACTACATTGGTGCTACCTCCTGCACCCATGTCGAACTCACTGACTTCATCCATTTCACCACTAACTTCCATCCGGCACTCAAATTCACCTGGACCATTTCCGACATTTCCCTCCGGTGCTAGACCTCACTATCTCCGTCGCAGGTAACAGATTACTGACCGATATCTGCTATAAACCCACTGACTCCCATGGCTATCTGGACTACACATCTTTCCACCCTGTTTCCTGTAAGGACTCTATCCTCTACTCCCAATTCCTCCGTCTACGCCGCATCTGCACCCAGGATGAGGTGTTCCAAACCAGGGCATCGGAGATGACCTCATTCTTTAGGGAACGGGGGTTCCCCTATTCGACTATAGATACACCAGGGTCTCCTCTATATCCCGTAGCTCCGCTCTCCCTCCCCATCCCCCCACTCATAACAAGGACAGAGTCCCCCTTGTCCTCACCTTCTATCCCACCAGCCGTCACATACAACAGATCCTCCGACCATTTCGCCACCTCCAACGGGATCCCACTACTGGCCACATCTTCCCATCTCCTCCCCTTTCGGCTTTCCGCAGAGACTGCTCCCTCCGTAACTCCCTGGTCAATTTGTCCCTTCCCACACAAACCACCCCCTCTCCTGGTACTTTCCCTTGCAACCGCAGGAAATGCTGCACTTGTCGCTTTACCTCCCCCCTCGACTACATCTAAGGACCCAAGCAGTCTTTCCAGATGAGGCAGAGGTTCACCTGCACCTCCTCCAACCTCATCTGTTGCATCCGTTGTTCTAGGTGTCAGCTGCTCTACATCGGTGAGACCAAGCGCAGGCTTGGAGATCGCTTCGCCCAACACCTCCGCTCAGTTCGCATTAATCAACCTGATCTCCTAGTGGCTCAGCACTTCAACTCCCCCTCCCATTCCGAATCTGACCTTTCTGTCCTGGGCCTCCTCCATGGCCAGTGAGGCCCACTATAAATTGGAGGAGAAGCATCTCATATTTCGCTTGGGTAGTTTACACCCCAGCGGTATGAACATTGATTTCTCCAATTTCAGGTAGTCCTTGCTTTCTCCCTCCTTCCCCTCCCCTTCCCAGCTCTCCCACAGCCCACTGTCTCAGCCTTTTCCTTTCTTCTTCCCGCCCCCCCCCCCCCCCACCCCCACATCAGTCTGAAGAGGGTCTCGACCAGAAACGTCACCTATTCCTTCGCTCCATAGACTCTGCCTCACCCGCTGCGTATGTCCAGCATTTTTGTCTAGTTTCAGACCTTATTAATAGAAATCAATAGAAATGAACAAAATTACAGCTAAAATTGGAGCCGGCAATGGAGAAATATTTACGGTTTAGTTTAGTTTACTTTAGAGATACAGCGTGGTATCAGGTCCTTCGGCCCTTCTGAGTCCGCACTGACCAGCGATCAACCGTGCACTAGTTGCATCCGCCTGGGACAATTTACAGAAGCCAATTAACCTCCAAACCTGCACGTCTTTGGAGTGTGGGAGGAAACCGGAGCACCCAGAGGAAACCCACGTGGTCACAGGGAGAACGTACAGGCTCCGTACAGGCAACACCTGTAGTCAGGATCGAACGGGTCCTCGGCGCTGTAAGGTAGCGACTCTACCGCTGCGCTACCGTGGCGCTACATTAATTATTTGCATTTGCCCTGTACTCCAGTGCCAATTCTCAGCCATAGGAACGCGAGACTGAATTTTGGAGCCTTCCCTCACAGTGGGAAACTTTGATCCCGCTGTGTGGGGATGCCTGTGTTCAAGACTATCGTGTTCTGTGCTCTTTATTATTCGCATGGCTGTATGGTGACCACACATTTCACTGTACCAATTGGTGCATGTGGCAATAAATGTCTCTTGTATCTTGTAGTTCCCCAAATTAGTATTGCTGTACAATGCGCTCAGTGCTGATCTGTAACCTAACTCCAGATGCACTTTTGTAATTCCATATTCCTTAATCTTTGAGTTCTGATTACAGGAAGGCTTAAAGGCCTTGTCGTGGGTGCAGAAGAGGTTTACCAGGATGCTGCCTGGATTAGAGGGCATTAGCTACAAGGAAAGGTTGGACAAAGTTGGATTGTTTTCTCTGGATCACCAAAGGTTGAGAGAGACCTGATAGAGTATATAAAATTATGAGAGACATAGATTGGATGGGTAGTCAGAACCTAGTTCCCAGGATGGAAATATCAGAGTTGAGTGTATAGCTTTCAAATGAGAGGGGCAAAGTTTAAAGGAGATTTGCAGAGCAACTTTCTAGCACAGGGTGCCTGAAATGCGCTGCCGAGAATGGTGGTGGAGCCAGATATGATAGTGGTGCTTAAAAGGCTTTTAGATAGGTACATTGACATACAGGAAATGGAGGGATTGGCATCATGTGGGCAGATGAGAATTGTTTATGTTGGTATCATGTTTAGCACAGACATTGTGGGTGGAACAGCTTGTTTCTATGCTGTAATTCTCTATGTAATATAATTATAAAGAAAATAATTACAGAGTTGTAGATGTAGCCCAGTTCATCACACAGACCTCACTTCCCACAAGTTACTCACAAGTTACTCCATCTACACTACACGCTGCCTCCGAAGAACAGCCAGCATAATCAAAGACATCCCACCCCAGTCATTCCTTCTCCTCCCTGCTTGTCTGGTAGAAGATACCAGAGCAGCACCAGACTCAGAAACAGCTTCTTCCCCTTGTAATCGGGCTTCTGAATGGTCCATCCAAGAGCTAGGGTAATGTCCGATTCACCTCCAACCCAAATAAGGATATTGGACTTTGTCGATAGAACTGATGCCCTACAATGTGCTAAAATGCTGAGAACTATGTTCTGCACTCTGTATATTTGCTTTGCTCTTTCTATTGTATGTGGTCAGAAATTGTATCTAGGTATGGTATATTTGATCTTTTTTTAAAGATACATGGTGGAAACAGGCCCTTCGGTCCACCAGGTCCATGCTGACTAGCAATCACCCAGTACACTAACGCGATTGTACAAACTAGCGATGATTAACAATATTACCAAAGCCAATTAACCTACAAAGCTGTACATCTTTGGAGTGTGGGAGGAAACGGGAGCTCCCGGATAAAACCTGTGCGGTCACAACTTCGAACAGACAGCTCCCTTGGTCAGGATCAAACCCGGGCTGTATTGCTGTAAGGCAGCAACTCTAACTGTGCCACTGTTTGGATAGCATGCAAAACAAAGCTTTTCACTGTACCTCTATACACATGCCAATAATAAACCTAAGTTTAAACCTAAATAATCAATGGATCTTTTATAATCCAAAGAAAACTGAAAAGCCCAATTGAAAAAAGCCTTTGCTATTGCCATTGCAGTACTTAATTGTTGGCACGTTGATTTGAAGTAGGAAGTACTGTGGCACGGTGGTGCAGCGGTATAGTTGCTGCCTCATAGCACCAGAGACCAAGTTTCGATTCTGTCTACATGTGCAGTCTGCAAGGAGCATACACTTTCGTCCCATGACAGCGTGGGGTTTTTGCGGGTGCTCCAGTTTCCTTCAACATTCCAAAGACGTACAGGTTCATAGGTTAATTGGCTTTGGTAAAGAATGTAAATTGTCTCTAGTGTGTAGGATAGTGCAAGTGGACGGGGTGATCAATGGTTAGCATGGACACAGTGGGCTGAATGGCCTGTTATTACGCTGTACCTCTAAACTAAACTAAACTATACAAAGGAATGCAGTGGCCACATTGTTGGTGACTGCAGTTGGGGAGTCTTGCAATCGGGACCTTAGTGCGGGCAAGGCTCAGAATGTGCTGAGCGATGACTGACCGTTTGGGCTCTGCTTCCTGTGGGTAGCTGCAGGGAGGAGCTGGGAGCTTGAGGAGGAGGAGGAGGTGTGTAATGAGAACCAGTAAAAGATCCAGATTGTTAGAAATAAAAGCTCAGGTTTCCTCAGTTCAGAGGTCAGCGGGGTTAACCTGGAGAGCAGTGGATTATAAACAGAGCAACTGTAATGGCCTCATTGCCGGCAGAAAGTCTGGAGAGAGGTGTCAAGGACTGCTTTTTGTGTGAAAGTGTGGCTGGAATTACCAACTTACAGAGGGGCTTATAATACTGCGTAAATATATTGTTTAAGTGGGTAACTGACTGCTCTGTTTACATCATGAGTTCCTGGACCATGGAGGGTTTTGGAGCATCTCATTGGCGTGATAAGACTTGACAAATATGCCAGCTATTCCCCCTGGTGTGGGTCTGGTGAATATCTGTTTAGAAAAGGGAATTTGGACTTGTGACAATGGACAGAAAGAGTTGATATGAACAGTTAAATGGCTTGGTGTCATGAGACCATTTCCAGAGTGCACATTAGCTACAAACAATCCATTGCCTATCTGAGCCTTCAGATTATTTACAGAAGGCAAAGGCCATGCGCTCAGAAGGAATGGCTTTTGTGGCGATATATTCAACTAAACCCTGGCCGCACTGAGTAAAGTTCAACAGCATCCTATTTTAATCGGACAATGGCCATAAGGACTTATTTCATCCAATAGTTTGCTGATGAGAATGTAGTTAATACATTCTTTGGATTTTTCAAAACCTTTCCCATATTTCAGGGAGTCTGGGTGGAACATGACTTTTCCAACCAGTCAATAGACTGTGCAGAATATATATAGATTCTTCATGTGTCAATCCCATTCATTATTTCCAATTGTAAAAAATATTAGAATTTTATAGAAATGCAAGAATTTCATTGCTCTGGGATTTCATTGGGACATATGGCAATAAAACACTCTTGATTCTTGAGTCTTGAATTATAATTAACATATTCTGCACTCTGTATCTCCCCCTGAGCTCTATCTATTGTACTTGAGTTTGACGATTGTATTTTTTAGTTTTGGTTTAGTTTATAGATACAGCATAGAAACAGGCCTATTAGCCCACCGCGCTGACCAGCGGTCCCATACACTCGTTCTATCCTACATATTAGGGACAATGTACAGAAGCCAATTAATCTAATCTTACTCCTAGTCTCTGCACATCTTTGGAGTGCGGGAGGAAACCGGAGCACCAGGAGAAAACCCATGCGGTCATAGGGAGCATCTACTAATTCTGTACAGACAGCACCCATAGTCGGGATCGAACCCGTGTGTCTGGCGCTGTAGGCTTCCAAGGTTTCCGTGCAGTTCCCGGAGGTTGCAGGTGGTTGCCGGAGGTTGCAAGTAGTGGAAGCAGGTAGGGAGACTGACAAAAACCTCCGGGAATCGCACGGAAACCTTGGGTAGGGCGCAAAGTCTCCAGAGGTTTCCGTTCAGGTTTCCTAAGTGGGACAGGAGCATAAGGATGCAATTCAATAGACTGTGCTGAAAGTAGGTATGTTACAAAACTTACCTTTAGTGGCACTGCAATTCTGCCACTGCCCGTGTGCGCGACTTTGGTGCCTTTGAGGGGGGCGGGGTTAAAATGCGTTTTTTCTCCTGCCTGTTCGAGATATATTTTCTCGGGCTGCATCTAATGTGGAAGAATTGTTCCGACTGCCGTTCTGTGAATTTTTTTTTTTTAAATCTCGGGACAATTTCAGCGCTGGAGTAAAATAAAAATCCGCTTCTAATACCGTCAACGCCGACAACGGGACGGATTTCACGTATGGGACAAGTAAAGGTAAGCCATTTATTTTACATATATACATGCTTGTTAGGATTACCTTAATCCAAATTTTATGTTGCGAAAAGGTGATTTAGGCCCCATACGAACCGGCAGTGTTTTTCCTGCCGATATGGGGTTTAAATTCACTGCAACCACAACGTTCCAATTGATCGCGTTCCACAAAATCCCATTCGCAAGATGATTAAAATGGCTATTAATTTACGGGAATTAAACACAAAATTCCTTCCGTTTGGCCTATAAATTCATGACAATGAGATTTAAAAATCATGGTATATTGTGAATTCTTGTGTGAATGTTATTTGGACACTAAAGGCTATTTAAATTTTTTAATATTTTCTTAAGAAAAGGATAGATGTTAAGATCTAGTAATTGAATTTTGTAATTAGCTACAATTATGCTTTAATTTCAGGTCATCCAAGTAAGATTGTTTTATAATTGTTTCAGAATGCTTCAATCTATAATAACTGAAAATTTATTTCAGTTCTCTTAATTTTTAAGAAAGTTATGGGCTTTTGACTGTCCTCGATCACAGCTTTTTGAGTTAAGTCAATGGAAAAGCAATATGGACCAAGATGTTAATTTTTATGAAAATGGCCATAACTTTTTTTTAAATTTTGTAACATTGCTACTGAAAGTGTAGAGTTCTTCTTTATGCGTCAATCCCATTCCTAATTTTTAATTACAGAAAAAAATTACAATTATTTGAGTTAGAAGAAAGATATTCTGCACTCTGTATCTTCCCCTAGGCTCTATCTATTGTACTTGAGTTTGCCATGATTGTATTTATGTGTAGTTTATCTGATCTGTTTGGATAGCATGTGAAATAAAGCCCTTCACTGTACCTCAGGACATCTGACAATAATAAACCTAAACCTAGGCCTAAACTTAAAATCTTTAGCAGCAATATACTGCAAGGGAGGGGAACAGATGGGATTTGGCGATGAAATGAGACACAACGGCCGATCACATTCCCAGCTGTGTTTGCACATTGCAGTTAAAATTAGTGATTTTACTTTCCACGGTGTAATAATTTGAAAATTCCTGGGTTGACATTTTCTTCATTAACTGTCACTGGTAATAACATTTATTGTGCTCTCAAAAATGAAATGGCATTACTCCTGCCCTACCCAGTGGAAACTGGTGGACTGGGAGTTAATATAGGCTGGGTGACCAACATACATTGGCTACTCAGGGACCCAGGAATGTTTGGGTTAACATATGATGAGCATTTGATGACACTGGGCCTGAACACGCTGAAGTTTAGAAGGATGAGGGGGACCTCATTGAAACTTATCGAATAGTGAAAGGCCTGGATAGAGTGACTGTGAATATAAAGTTTCCACTAATGAGTGAGTCTAGGACCAGAGGCCATTGCCTCAGAATAAAAGGATATATGTTCAGAAAGGAGATGAGGAAGAATTTCTTTAGTCAGAGGGTGGTGAATCTGTGGAATACATTGCCACAGGCAGGCAGAGATTTATAGATTCTTGATTGGCAAGGGTGTCTGGGGTTATGGGGAGAAGACAAGAGAATGGGGTTGAGAGGGAGAGATAGATCAGCTATGATTGAATGGCGAAGTAGATTTGATTGGCCAAATGGCCTAATTCTTCTATAATTTAAGGAATTATGACCAGCCACTCCAATTCTACCCCTGTCCACTGAGCAGATGGTGAACCATCTATTCAAAAGACAATGACAGCCCTTTCAATTAATGCAGAGATGTTCCTGATGATGTTATGGGGACATTGACCTCAATGATAAGCCAGTTTTGATGAGTTTCTTAGATCGTGATCCTAATGGGGAAGTGGACTGGGAAAGTTCTTGGCCTGAAAATTCCTGGGTACAATGTCTCAGCTGGTAGAACTGCTGCCTCACTGCACCCGAGACCCATGTTTGATGCTGACCTTGGGCGCTGTCTGTGTGGAATCTGCCCGTTCTCCCTGTGACCGCATGGGTTTCCTCTGGGTACTGTGGTTTTCCCTCACATCCTGAAGACGTGTGGGTTTGTAGGCGTCTGTAAAACGGCCCCTAGTGTGTAGGGAGTGGATACAAAAGTGGGCTTTTCATAGAAGTAGTGTGAATTGGTGATCGATAGTCGATGTGGACTCGGTGGGCCGATTGCCTTGTTTACATGCTATGTTTCTCAACTAAACTAAATTCAATTAAGCCTGGAATCTATTCATAACTAAAACTCTGATCCTGTTATCTTCCGGTTTGGCGGTCATTCTATTTGCACAAAAACGGTTTGCGATAGCGCTACGATTTTTCACCAGTTCACTTACCGTTCTCCTCTGCTGCGATTGCACTACGTTTTGTTCTGATCGGTTGAATGTCGTAAAGGTTAGCGAGGTTTAAAACTCTTAAAAACCGCGCATACGCAGATCGATCTTTTCTCCTGTCAGTCAGCGCCGCGCGGATTAGTCTCTTCCCCTGTCACTCCCCGGGATGGTCCGCCCTTTCCTGCGCCATCGCGTCTTTACTGGAGCTGAGGATGGCCGGCGGAGGTTTCCAACCGGGCTTTCGGAGGTAACCGAAGCAGCCCAGCCCCAAGCAGCAGCCCAGCCACAAGCAGCAGCCCAGCCCCAAGCAGCAGCCCAGCCCCAAGCAGCAGCCCAGCCACAAGCAGCCCTGCCAAGCCCAGTCCAGCCTCGCTCGCCCTGCGCCGCCCCAAGCAGCCCTGCCCAGCGTGCGAGACCCAGCTCAGCCCGGAGTCGGAGATGTCGTCGATGTCGCCAAACGGAAAGTGGAGACTCTGATCCCAGTGGAGGAGAATAACCAGCGCCCAGCGCCCACTGCGAGTCCCCATCGCACCACCAATTCCAGCCACTACCCCTCTGGTCCCCCTCGCTGGCTTCTCTCCCACTACCCCGTGATGTCCCCCTCTCCCTCAAGGGTATTCCCCTGTCTTTTCTCTGAGATCACTCCCCCCCCGCCCATACACCCCTCCCCCCCACAACTTCCCTCGCCCACCCCACACCCCACGCCACACCCCACCCCCCTCACCCCACACCCCTCCCCCCCCCCCCCCCCCCCCACCCCCCCCCCCACCCCCCCACCCCCCTGCCCCCCCCCCACACCCCCCCCCCCACCCCCCCCCCCCACCCCCCCTCCCCCACACACCCCCCCCCCCCCCACAACTGCCCACACACCCCCCCCCACCCGCACACAGACACACACGCCCCCACAACGCCCCCTCCACCCCCACCCCCACACCATCCACTCCCCCACCCACCCCACCACCCCCTCCCCTACAACCCCCCTCCCCCACAACCCAACCCTCTGCCACAGAGCGTAGTTGAGGCCAGTTCATTGGCTATATTTAAGAGGGAGTTAGATGTGGCCCTTGTGGCTAAGGGGATCAGGGGGTATGGAGAGAAGGCAGGTACAGGATACTGAATTGGATGATCAGCCATGATCATATTGAATGGCGGTGCAGGCTCGAAGGGCCGAATGGCCTACTCCTGCACCTAGTTTCTATGTTTCTAACGACCCACACAACCCCCCTCCCTCAAACACGCCACAACCCCCACCCCCGGCCACACAACCGCCCCCACACACACCCCTCCCCCCCACAAACCCTCTGCCTGCACACCTCTCCCCTCACACAACCGCCCCCACAAACTCTCCTCACATGCACACACCCCCCTCCCACACACACACACACCCACATCACCCCTCCCAACCCCATACACACCTCCCCCATCCCCCACATCTCCCCCCCTCCCCCCACATCCCCCCACACATGATTATAATCGAGCCATTCACAGTGTACAGATGCATGATAGGGGAATAACATGAATAACGTTTAGTACAAGATAAAGTCCAGTAAAGTCCATCAAAGATAGTCCGATGGTCTCCAATGAGGTAGATAGTAGCTCAGGACTGTTCTCTAGTTGTTGATAGGATGGTTCAGTTGCCTGATAACAGCTGAGTAGAAACTGTCTCTGAATCTGGAGATGTGCATTTTTAATAGTTTTGCCCGATGGAAAAGGGGAGATGAGCGAGTGGCCAGGGTGCATCTTGTCCTTGATTATGCTGCAGGCAGCGTGAGGGTAAATGGATTAAATGGAAGAGAGTCTGAAGAAGGGTTTCGACCCGAAACGTCGCCTATTTCCTTCGCTCCATAGATGCTGCTGCACCCGCTGAGTTTCTCCAGCATTTTTGTGCACCTTAAATGGAAGAGAGGTTGGTTTGTGTGATGGTCTGGGCTGCGTTCACCATCTGATGGGAGGGGGTTGGGCCATTGCTGAAGGAGATGGGAGATATTAGAGGCTCAGAACCCCGACTCACACTCAAAACCACCCAGCCAAATGTCCAGAGGGATGTGAATTATCCCACAAGTGATCATTATCACATTTCACTGAAGGGATGGTTTATTTTAATTCACACATTGAAATAAAGTGTAGTTTGGCATCCAATTTCCAGGCTTGGATCCTGTAATTACTGAATAAAAGGAAAGTCAATGATAAAATACAAAAGTAGAATTCTTTCCACCCAAAATAAACCTTGTTTATATTTTTGGAGAAATGCTTTAATATTCTCAAGGGGCATGAGCTGACTCCCATGTTGCTTTCTATTGCAAAGAGAATCCCGTCTTTTTGAGATTAAGCAACGAGTTGTTAGTATTTTATGGCAGGCACTCGGACACCCAAAGATGCTTTTATATTTATGAGTAAGACCATGTTCATTTTATTGGTTCCTAATGTGTGACCTCCTCACCAGCAGCTGGCTAAATGTGAGTGGCCGAGGATGTGAAGATCTGAGACATTGGTTACTCTGGGTGAGTGCCAGTTTTATCGATGCCTCATTGACCGCCAACTGCAAGGACTCAGCCTCTGGGGAATTTGGTCACATCGATACCTTCTAAACCACCCAAGAGAAGATAAAGCCCCTTGACTGCGGCTCAGACTTCCCCATTATTTACATAATCTGACTAAACTACTGTGGTTATGGGTGGTGGTGCGGGCTGGGGGTGATGTCATCCGCAAGGCCTGGAAGCGGCCGGAGATGGTGCTGGCAGAGGCAGTGAAGATTGGTAGGTCTATCCACCATAATCAAAATCTATATAACTATAAGTCTGATCTTGACCACTTCCTGTCTGCGCGGTATATTGATTTTAGAAAAAACGCTTCCTATGATTTTTTGGACATCTTACTCACAGTCCTCCTCCGCTGAGGCAGCCTTGGGGATTTATCCGATCAATGAAAAATAAAAAAGTTATCAATGTTTTACAAAATCTTGAGATCAGCTGATTGGTCCTCTCGCATGTCAATCATCATACAATACAATACAATACAATACAATACAATACAATACGGTTTTATTCGTCACATTGCACATAAAGTGCAAGTGAAATGAATTTGCCAGCAGCGGTACAATGATAAAGAACACACAATACACAATAAAAATTTAACACAAACATCCACCACAGCATTCATCACTATGGTGGAAGGCACAAAATTTGGCCAGTCCTCCTCCATTTTCCTGCCAGCGGTCGAAGCTCCCCTCCAGGGGAGATGGTAAGTCCACGCCGGGCCTGCGGTAGAAGTAGGCCGCGGGCGAGCAGTGGTGGATGTTTGTGTTAAATTTTGATTGTGTATTGTGTCCCCAGCCCATGAGTGATCCCGGGCTGGGGACGCCGCGCCAGCTGGAGCTCTGCAGATCGAGGCTTCAGGCTGTCGCAGGCCAGCAAAACGGAGCGCTACCCTCCGGCGAGGGCTCACCCGCTCCACGCCGAGAGTCCAAGCTGCACCCGCCACTGAAGCCCTGGGCGCGCCTCCGGGAAAGGCCGCCCGATCCTCGATGTTAGGCCACGGGGGAGGCGACCTGGAAAAAGTCGCCTCTCCATGGAGGAGGCGACCAAAACGGTTTCCCCCTTACCCCCCCTCACCACCCCCCACACAAGACACACAAAGAAACATTAAAAACACACTTTAAAACATACTAAAAAAATGTAAAAAGTTGAAAAAAGCTAACACGCTGTTGACAGGGCGCCGGCTTGCAGCGCCCCCACCGACCAACTTGATGAAGGTAACTCCCCGTCTGGGGGGGGGGGGGGGGGGGGGTTGGACTATAAAACCCCGGATGCCTGGATGTGAGTCAGTCATTCTGGAAGATCGTGAGGGAGAAGCCACAAATGTGATTCTGCTGTGAGTCTACTGAACTGTGAGTCTACTGAGCTGTGAGTCTACTCTTTATGTGCTTTATGTGGTTTATGTGCTTCATGTGGTTATGTGCTTTATGTGATTAACCTTTTATGTGCTTGCAATAAATGATTTGTTAGCCAGCAATGTGCTTGCAATGAATCATGATTTGTTAATCCTTAATGTGCTTGCAATAAATGATTTGTGAGCCCTTAATGAAATGAAATTAGTTGTTTGGCCTGCCCTGTGCTTGAAATTGAAATGGAAATGGAAATTAGTTGTTTGGCCTGCCCTGTGCTTTTGTTTTTGCTTTGTCTCTGCTTTGCTTGAGCTCACCTGAAATGAAAGCAAATTGATTATATTGTTGGCTGGCCCCGCCTGCCCTTTACTTTTGCTTTTGCTTTGCCTTTGCTTTGCTTGAGCTCACCTGAAATGAAAGCAAATGAATTGTATTGTTGGCTGGCCCCGCCTGCCCTGTGCTTGACTTGGCTTGACTTGACGTGAAATGGATTGAAATGGATTGTTGGCCCTGCACTCATTGTGCTTGACTTGACGACCCACAACACCCATGCTAGCGCTCCAGAACACCCCCCCCGCTGGCCACCAATATTTGAATTGGTGGAGAGGTGGAATATTGCATTGGGGGACCAACACTCCTGGGTGAACCTGGGACCCAACGGTTCCCACTTAGTCTACTCTATTATAAAGGGGTCTGTAATAACAAGGGTTTACTGAACTCTTTGATTTCAGATGAACAAAGAATTCCATAAGATCATAGGGGTAGGAGCAGAATTAGGCCTTTCGGCCCATCACATCTACTCCACCATTCAATCATGGCTGATCTATCTCTCCCTCCTAACTCCATCCCCCTGCCTGCTCACCATAACCCCTGACACCCGCACTAGTCTATCAATCTATCAATCTGTGCCTGAAAAATACCCAATGACTTGGCCTCCACCATCGACTGTGGCAATGAATTCCACATATTAACCACCCTATGCCGCCTCCATTGCTGGAGTGAGATCACACGTCAACTGGAGGAACAGCACCTCATATTCTACTTGGGTAACATACAATGTGTGAACATTGAATTACCCAAATTTAGGTAACTCCATAACCCTCCTCTTCCCCCTTCTTCCACCCAATAACCCCCCTCCCCTTTCACAGAGTGGCGGAGAAATGCAGCAGGTCAGGCAGCATCTATGGAGGGAATGGCCAGACTACATCTGAGGAATAATCCTAACCCAAAATGTCATCTATCCATTCCCTGCATGGATACTGCCTGAGTGCTGTTACTCCAGCAATTTGTGTTTTGCCAAGGGAAACTTTCAAAGCTTAACTTGAAGAATTGCTGCTTTTGAGATAACATCCTGTCAAGTCAGATTCTTTGAACCACATAAAAAACACAGAGGCAAGATATTACCATTCAGAAAGAGATGAACATAGGGGAGGAACCCAGGGGCTGGAGAAGGTCACTCAGTCTTTAGACTTTAGTGGTACAGCGCGGAAACAGGCCCTTTGGCCCACTGAGTCCGTGCTGACCAGTGATCAGGCTGTACACTAACACTATCCTACACATGAGGGACAATTTACAATTTATAGAAGTCAATTAACCTACAAAACTGGCAATCGTTCCAGGTGCGACAGAGGTTTACCTGCATCTCTTCCAACCTCATCTATTGCGTCCGCTGCTCTAGATGTCAGCAGATCTATATCGGTGAGACCAAGCGGAGGTTGGGCGATCGTTTCGCCGAACACCTCCGCTCGGTCCGCAATAACCAAGCTGACCTCCCGGTGGCTCAGCACTTCAACTCCCCCTCCCACTCCGTCTCCGACCTCTCTGTCCTGGGTCTCCTCCATGGCCACAGCGAGCAGCACCGGAAATTGGAGGAACAGCACCTCATATTCCGTTTGGGGAGTCTGCATCCCGGGGGCATGAACATCGAATTCTCCCAATTTTGTTAGTCCTTGCTGTCTCCTCCCCTTCCTCAGCCCCCCTGCTGTCTCCTCCCATCCCCCAGCCTTCGGGCTACTCCTCCTTTTCCCTTTCTTGTCCCCACCCACCCCCGCCCCCGATCAGTCTGAAGAAGGGTTTCGGCCCGAAACGTTGCCTATTTCCTTTGCTCCATAGATGCTGCTGCACCCGCTGAGTTTCTCCAGCTTTTTTGTGTAACCTACAAAACTGTATGTCTTTGGAGTGTGGGAGGAAACCGAAGCACCTGGAGGAAGCCCTTGTGGTCACTGGGAGAACATGCAAACTCTGTGCAGACAGCCCCCATAGTCAGGATGGAATCTGGGTCTCTGGCACTGTAAGGTGACAACTCTACAGCTGTACCACCGTGCTGCCCCTTGCATCTGCTCTACAAATCAATGCATTTGTGGCCGATGTAATTGTAAGTTAATCTCCACTTTCTCGGCTACCCCCAGTAACCTTTCACTTCTCCTTCCCCTTGCTCTAGTTCAATATTTCCACATATTTTTACAATGCAGTTCGGACAATGGATCTCCCCGCCCTTTCTGATACGATGCACTGGGACCTATTTCAACAGTGTAGTTTATGCTCTAGTGATTGCAACCAGGAGGAAATATTTAGAATATACAGTCTTTATTCAAATCAATGGGGAAATTTGTAATGTAGCTTCATCTCTGTATTCATGGTTGAATATTATTAATGATATTGCACCTATCTGCACTTGTAGGCATCTTTGATTCCTCTGAAGATAGACACAAAAAGCTGGAGCAACTCAGCGGGCAGGCAGCATCTCTGGAGAAAAGGAATAGGTGACGTTTTGGATGGAGACCCTTCATCAGACTGAGAGTCAGGGAGGGGGAAACTAGAGGTATGGGAAGGTACAGAACAAAGCAGAGGCTGCAATGGCTTTCTTCTGTCACGCAGTCTGTCTCGGCTTAAAGGAAGAAATATTTTTTTTGACAAGATGTGAATCAGAATGCCAATATTGAGCTGCGCTAATTTCCCTCTGCAACTGTCTGTTAAATTGGATCCTTAGGGCTTTAAAGATCTAACGTACTTGTGGGTTCCAATTATAAATAGCTGGGAAAAAAGCAGCAAAATTCTGAAATAGGGATGGTTCAGTTGCGATCAATACTTAATTCTAAGCAGTGCAATAGGCACCAGTTTCCATAGTAACATTGATGTCATGGAGGTTGAACAGTGGCCGTTACAGCAAATCATTTCCTTTGAGCAATTGTAATTGACTATTTGTACGGTTTGCTGTCACCTGAGACTATTTACATCAGACCTTAAACTGAGCAGCATTAGTTATTCCGGGTCTCTAAGGGTTGGTTCTTCTTTCGGTGACCTTACAAACACTTCAGAGGGTATCGCCATGGCAACTGAGGCTGGCTCTGAAAAGGCAATGTGAAAAGGACAGCTGACTGTGGCAGGCAGGGCACCTTTAGGTAGAAAGAAAGCTTGCACATTTACTGCCCACTTCTGCACAATTCTGCAAAAGGCAAAACCAACATTCCCATTGAGTTTTGCGATAATTGTGTGCATGGAAATGGCTTTGGTGATTTACTGCAAGGTTGCACTATTTATCTTGCCCTTATTATTGCATTTTCATTCTCGTTACAAATGGACACAATAAGACAGATGCATATTATTTTCAATTTGAGCACCACAATAAAAAATTGAAAAGCTGTTCTGCATTTTGTTCGCTATGTGTAAATTGCAATTAGATTCACTTCCAACGCTAAATTGTCATCTAATGTGGCTTTTGCTTTTGATTTTGAGCGGTTATTGCAGGATACTCATAGATGAGTCGCTCAGATCTTGCCATAAAACTGCCTTAGTGCAATCAATGAGATTGTGTAGAGTCACTCATGGATGGTGAGAATGACTCCAACTCATTGCAGAAGCCTTGGGCTGTGTGGGCAGGTGGCAAAGGGACCTGCGGTGAGGAATTTGAAGATGCAGTTGGCAATGACTTGAAGCATTTCATTACCACAGGAATAGGCACAGAAATGGCACTGAGATGGAATGGGGAGTGATAGGTGGAGGTGGGATGGGGAGTGATGTGGATGGGGAGTGATGGGTGGTGGAGGGATTGGAGTGATGAGTGGATGAGGAGTGATAGGTGGAAGTGAGATGGGGAGCGATGGGTGGAGGTGAGATAGGGAGTGATGTGGTGGAGGTGAGATAGGGAGTGATGGGTGGAGGTGAGATAGGGAGTGATGGGTGGAGGTGAGATAGGGAGTGATGGGTGGAGGTGAGATAGGGAGTGATGGGTGGAGGTGAGATAGGGAGTGATGGGTGGAATTGGGAGAGGTAATGATGGATGGATGAGGAGCGATGGGTGAAGGTGGGTGGTATAGGGAGTGATGGTGACGTTGGGATGGGGAGTGATGGGTGGAGGAAGGTTGAGGAGTGATGGGTGGGGGTGGGATAGAGAGTGATTGGTGGCGAGTGATGTAGAAAAGTGATCGGAGATGATTGTACCTGCAATTGAAGCCATGGACATGAGGTGTGACTGTGAAGAAATACTGGGGAATGTATACACATGGAGAGATCTTGAAACAAAAGGAATGCAGTGAGGTCTGAGCAGAGACTGTAGAAACAACAATTGGTTGGGATCCTCGTTCTGACTGAATGTAGGAGGTGGGGGGAGGGAGGAGGTGAAGAGCTGCACACGAGAAAAGACCAGGACCAATCAGGGCCAACAATGGATTTACCAGGCCACACCCTACCTGAGGTCATTTGTGGCTGGCCCCGAATGGTCCTGGTCTGATCATATGCCACCATCTAACATACAAAGTACCATGGCATAAAGGTAGATTTGTTCCAGGGATATGTTACGAAATCTTAAAAGGAGATAAACCAAGAGTAACCCAACAGATCAGGCAGTACCTCTGGTGAACATGGATAGGTGACGGTTTGGGTCGGGACCTTCCTTCAGAATGGATCTGAAGAAGAGTCCCGACCCGATACCTCACCGATCCATATTCTCCAGAGATGCTGCCTGATCCGTTGAATTATTCAGCACTTTGTGTACTTTTGTGTAAACCAGTATCTGCAGTTCCTTGTTTCTACAGTAAAAATCTTGATTGTAGCTGATTACAGCTTGTTCATGGAGAGAGCAGGCTGTGTTAAATCTGAGCTGAAAACAGGCTGGACAATAAGAATGTCACTGGGGATAAAGGAGATGATTTCCCACCTTGTTGACTTGGGGCAAATCACCTGTTATTTATTTTAGTTCAGTTCAGTTTAGTTTATTGTGACGTGAACAAAGGTACAGTGAAAAGCTTTTGTTGCATGCTAACCAGTCAGCGGAAAGACAATACATGATTACAATCGAGCCATTCACAGAGTACAGATACATAATAACATGAATAACCTACAGTGCAAGATAAAGCCAGTAAAGTCCAATCAAAGATAGTCTCCAATGAGGATCGTTAGTAGTTCAGGACTGCTCTTTAATTGTGGTAGGATGGTTCAGTTGCCTGATAACTGCTGGGAAGAAACTGTCCCTGAATCGGGAGGTGTGCGTTTTCACACTTCTATATCTTTTGCCCGATGGGGGAGGAGGAGAAGTGGCTGGGGTATGATTCATCCTTGATTATGTTGCTGGCCTTGCCGAGGCAGCGCGAGGTACAAATGGAGTCAATGGAAGGGAGGTTGGTTTGTGTGATGGTCTGGGCTGTGCCCACAATCTGCAATATCTTGCGGTCTTAGATCGGAACAGTTCCCAAACCATGCTGTGATGCATCCCGATAAAATGCTTTCTACATCGCATCTGTAAAAGTTGGTGCGAGTTGTTGGGGACACGCCGAGCCTCCTAAGCCTACTAAGGAAGTAGAGGAGCTGGTGTGCTTTCTTGACCATTCCTTCAATATGGGTGATCCAGGAGAAGTTGTTGGTGATATTTACTCCAAGGAATTTGAAGTTCTAGTGAAGTTCCTGTTATGTCAATGCTGTGACAATTTGCCATGCCCAATGATAAAGCACGAGTGAGCTGCCTCTGATGCGTAGTTACTCCCACCCGATGCCACTGGCTTCACTATATTATCGGGTGGGGTTTAGCCCTTATTCCTGACTGCCCACTGGTGGCGGGTCGCTGTGTATGATCATCAGTAATGAAGATTGACACAAAGTGCTGGGGTAATTCAGCAGGTCAGGCAGCAGCCCAAGAGAACATGGAAAGGTGAGGTTTCGATAGGGACCCTTCTGCAGACAAGATTGAGTGTGGTCTAATCCCAGAGACCTGCCCAGCCCAGTCCAAGCACAGACAAGTGGCAGATATCATCCCCTGAAGTTCTAATGATGTCATCATTTCACTGAGAATTACTGATTTGAAATAAATATTTGTAGCCAGTTTGTAAATATCTGGTTTTGACTATGATAAAGCTTTTATTGGGCAGCACAGCGGCACAGCTGGTAGAACTACTGCCCAGAAACCTAGGTTCCATCCTGACCTCGGGTTCTGTCTGTGTGGAGTTTGCATGTTCTCCTATGTTTCCATGTTCTTCCGGGTGCTCCGGTTTCCTCCCACCTCCGAAAGACATGCGTGCTTGTAGGTTAATTGGCCTTTGTAAAATTGCCCATAGTGTGTCGGGGGAGCATGTGAAAGTGGGATAAAATAGAACTAGTGTGAATGCGTGATCAATGATCGGTATGGACGGTGGCCGAAGTGCCTGTTTCTATGCTGCATCTCTAAACTAAAATAAATTTGCCGCTGGCAGGTTGCTGTATAAGCATAGAGAATATGAGAAGAAAAAAAGAGTTCACCGTTTCATTTATGGCTCCTAGAGTCACCTCTGCACTGATAAGCACTTACAGAAAGCTAAGAGTCCATCCAAAGATTGTGGCAATAAAGGAAGCTTGCAGTCTTGTTTGCAGCTACTCTTTGATCAGCCCCACTACATTGGGAGAATATGCATTGTCTGCTTAAGTCCATTGACCAGCGACACTATGACGGGACAGGGAAAGTGCTCTAATGGCAGGAAGTACATTGTTTGGCATCACACTGAGATGCTGTATAATGTGTTTGCACTGGAGCAGAAGTCACCAGGAAACCAAATAACACTTAGGTCTCAGGCAATTTATTTCAATTCAGCCTGAAAACAAATGATCAATAAAATCATGTCGCCCAACAAAGGGATTTTCTGAGGGAACATTACTCTCTGATTTATCAGCACTGTTTCACATCATAACAATTAAACAGGAGACGCTGACATCCATTGTGTGCAGAACAAGATTACATGAAAGGCACTTTAAAAATATATTTGGAACATTTGGAAAAGGACTGAAATATTTAAAACATGGTAAAAAAACACGTTGCTTATTGCTCAAAATCTTGTTCTTTCTTAATAAGTCCTTCAAGAATGACACGATTTGGTAATTTGTCAGTCTGGGATTTATCGTCTATGAACTATCTTGGTTGCACTAGGAACTTTGGGCTTTAGTTTTGCACATATTGTTTTTTTAATTTATTGAATCTTTTTTGTTTATTAAGTTATCTATAACTACTGTGCTTACAGACCTGTTATGCTACTGCAAGTAAGAATTTAAAGAATTTAATTGTTCTGTTTTCGGTATATATGACAATTATGGGCAGCACAGTGGTGTAGTTGCTGCTTCATAGCGCCTCGATCATGACCCACGCGTGCGGTATGTACGTTCCATATGTTTTCCTTGTGACCGCGTGGGCTTTCTCTGGTTGATCCGGTTTCCTCCCATAATCAAGGATGAGTCGGACCCTGGCCACGCCCTCTTCTCCCCTCTCCCTTCAGTCAAAATTCACAGAAGTGTGAAAACGCACACCACCAGATTCAGGGACAGTTTCTTGCCAACTGTTATTAGACAACTGAACCATCCTTGAGCCTCACATCCACCATGTCATTAAAACCTCCTTCTTTCATCTCCGCAACATCGCCAAACTCCGACCCTCTCTCACACCTCCCGCTGCTGAAAGACTCATCCATGCCTTCATCTCTTCCTGACTGGACTATTGCAACTCACTTCTCCTTGGCATCAGCTCCACCTACATCAACCGACTCCAACTGGTCCAGAACGCAGCCGCCCGACTCATCACCCACACCAAATCCTGGCATCACATCACTCCAGTCCTCAAACAACTTCACTGGCTTCCCATCTCCCAACGGATCAACTACAAAATCCTGATCCTCACCTACAAAGCCCTCCACCATCTGGCCCCCCCATATCTCAATGACCTCCTCTCCCCCTACCAACCCTCACAGTCCCTCAGATCCACATCAGCCGGTCTCCTTTCCATCCACAAGTCCAACCTCCGCAGTTTTGGGGACAGAGCCTTCTCCAGGGCAGCTCCCAGGCTCTGGAACTCCCTCCCCCAACTGATCCGCAATTCTGTGTCCCTCACCATCTTCCAGTCCCGCCTCAAGACCCATCTCTTCACCTCTGCCTATCCTTAGCCCCACGTCCCCCTCCCTTTTCACCTGTGCAGTAATTGCCTCATATTGTGTTTTGTATTGAATTCTGTATTTACTTTGTGTACTAGTCATGTCTCTACTATTTATTTCATTCCCCTTACATGTTTTTTCTCTACCTGCTAAATATTTGTAAGGTGTCCTTGAGACTCTTGAAAGGCGCCCATAAATAAAATGTATTTATTATTATTATTATTATCCTACCATAATCAGAGAGGAGTTCTGAACTACTATCTACCTCTTTGATGTCCCTTGGACTGTCCTTGACTGGACTTTGCTAGCTTTACCTTGCACTAAAAGTTATTCCCTTATCATGTATCTATCTATTCACAGTAAATGGATTGATTGTAATCATGTAGTGTCTTTCTGCTGACTCGTTAGCACGCAACAAAAAGCTTATCATTGTACATCGGTAAACGTGACAATAATCTGAACTGAACTAATTTGTCCCTAGTGTGTAGGATAGTGCTACACTGTGCTAGTATGTGGGGTGATTGCTGGTCAGCACGGACATGGTGGGCCGAAGGGCCTGTTTCCACGCTGTATCTCTAAAGTATAAAGTCTAAAAATTAAGCACACTTGACTCTTCACTCTTGTTGAATATCTAGTAACACTAGTTTCAATAATTTATTCAATGAAAATAAGAGGTTTTGATGATTTGTTTACAAGCCCGACAAGGGCAGGCTGTGCAGGAAGGAACTACAGATATTAGTTTACACCGAAGCTGGACACAAAAAGCTGGAGTAACTCAGCGAGTCAGGGTGCATCTCTGGAGAAAAAGAATGAGTGATGTATCGGGTCGAAGTTAAAGGGACAAGATGAGTGAGCTTTACAAATAGACAAACTTAACATTTTGAGACAGGGATTCAACTTTAGAAAGGAGCGGTTTTGAAGGGGAGAGATTCCTGGGTTACTGAGACGCACATGTCATTGCTCTTTGCTTGGGTCTCGGTGGGAGATTGCTCCATGCAGTGTGGAGCTGAGTCACGAGGATGAGAACGCCCCATGTCTGATCAGCCACAGTTGATGCTGGCCTAGTTAGTCTCAGCTGGCCATCACATGGAAAAATATAGTCACCTCTGTGTCCTGAGACTTGGGAAAGGAAAATAAATCAGCAAGAGTTCCCACTGCTGTGGATTTATGCAGATGACAGAATCAGCTTCAGCAGATACATGAACAATAGCCATTAGGACGAATATCTAACGGGAAGCTGATGTCTTGTGAGTAATATCATAATCATAAGGGAATCATGTCAGAGGGTCAGGCCATTCGTTCTACCGGATCTACTCTGCCATTGAATCGTGGCTGATTTATCTTTCCCCCTCAACCCCATTCTTCTGATTTCTCCCCATAAACGTTGACACCCTTACTCATCAAGAAGCTGTCAATCCCCGCTTTAATAATACCCAATGACTTGGCCTCCACCACCATCTGTGGCAATGAATTCCACAGATTCACCATCCTCTGACTCAAGACATTCCTCCTCACCTCTTTTGCAAACGTGCGTACTTTTATTCTTTGTTTCTCCTTTAATATCCCAGGGCAGAGAGTAGGATTTTGGAGAAAAGAAAAGTAAAAGGAAAGAAAACCATGGATGAAGATAAAACTGTGCCTACAATCATTTTGAATTTATTACATATCACTACCACTTCTTAAAATGAATTAATATTGACTCAGAAATGGATCAGTGGATCAGTGTTAATGGAATTGCCAGAGATGCTGCCTGACCCATTGAGTTACTCTAGCACTCTGTGTCCTTTAACAGAATCAAAGCTTGGCAACTAAAACTGTAATTGAACAGTGAGAAGTCACAAGAAACTGCAGACATCGAAGAAGAGTCCTGACCCAAAACATTGCCCATCCATGTCCTCCACAGCTGCTGCCTGATCCACTACAGCACTTTGTGTTGAACTGTGTGGGTTCTTCAGGGTGGAGATGTTTCAGCAACAGTCTTGGTACAATTGCCACAAGGGACAAGCAAAGGGAAATTAAATACAGACAGGTGACCAAGAGAGCAGAGAGCAAAAGACTGCAGGTTGTGGTACAAATGACAAAAGCCAAGTAGTTAGTTCACAAGTGAATCAGGCTAATAATAGAACATTCAGAATAGGATGCAATGAAGGACATAATAGAGATATAGAAGCAAGATAAATCAATGGAGAAAACATAATAGGGAATCCCATACTGCTCTATAAGCATGAAAATAGATGAAGTAAAACACAATGTAGTTTTAGTTTTGTTTTAGAGTTACAACATGAAAACAGGCCCTTCGGCCCACCGAGTCCATGTCGACCAATGATCATTTGTACCCCAGTTCAATGCTACACACGAGGGACAATTTACAGAAGCCAATTAACCCACGGACCTGTAAGTCTTTGGAATGTGGGTGGAAACCAGGGAACCCAGAGAAAACCCACGTGGTCACAGGGAGAACATACAAACTCCGCACAGACAGTACATGTGGTCAGGATGGAACCCAAGTCTCTGTCGCTGTAAGGCAGCAACTCCACCGCTGTGCCGACTGATGGAGATTGAAAGCTGGCATGGATTCGTTGAATGTGAATCATGTCTAAGTAACCTGATGGATGTTTTTGATCAGATAGCTGAGAAGGAAGATAAAATAAATGTGGTACTTGGTTTAAATTGACTTGCAGAGAGTCAATTGGCAGAGTGCTTCAATATAGGCAAGGCAGCAAGATTAAAATTCACAGAGTAAGAAGGACCATGGACATGCGGACGAATCTTCAACAATTAACAGGAAAATGAGTTAGAGGGTCATATAGTACGCGGAAATAGGCCATTCAGCCCAACTTGCCCATGCTGACCTACCTGCTGGTGGCCCAAATCCTTCTAAACCTATCCTATCTATGTACCTATCTGAATGCTTCTTAAACATTATGATAGTACGTGCCTCAACTACCTCCTCTGACAATTCTTTCCGTACACAATACAATACAATACAATACCTTTTATTTGTCATTTGAAACCTCACCCACCACACTTTGTGTAAAAATGTTACCCCTCAGGTTCCTATTAAATCTTTCCCCCCTCAACTTAAATCTGTGTCCTGTGGTTTTCGATTCCATATTCTGGGCAAAAGACTGTGCGTTTACCTGATCTATTCCTCTCGTGATTGTATACACCTCTATAAGACGACCCCTCATCCTTCTGTGCTCCAGGGAATAGTCCAAGCCTGCTCAACCTTTCCCTCTAGCTTAGACCCTCGAGTCCTGGCAGCATCCTCATAAATCTTCTCTGCACCCTCTTTAGCTTGACAAGTTGTATTGGAATCTGTTTTTCAGACTGGAGGTAAGTCAGAGGTGTTCTCTAGAGATTGGTACGATGAAAATGCTGTCTTGCACAAAAGAACTGCAGATGCTGGTTTAAATTGAAGATAAACACAAAATGCAGGAGTAACTCAGCAGGACAGGCAGCATCTCTGGAGAGAAGGAATGGGTGACGTTTCTAGGTCGAGACCCTTCTTCAGACAATAATTCTTCTTAATATGTATCACAGGTGTGGACGAGGGAGAATTATAAACGATTTATAAAGGTTTGGTTGACATGAAATTTGGTCAACCACAGTGAAGAACATGAGTAAAAACATCTGGCCAAGGTGGGCAGGTTGCTGGAGTGAACAGATAACATTTAATGCGAAGAGTTAAGAAGTGTTGGATTTTGGTAGGAAGCATGAGGAGAGACAATGTAAATTAGTCGTCCAGAGTCAAGATAATTTTACTGTTCTATGTCCCGGAACGGAACAATGAAATTCTTACTTGCAGCAGCATGAGAGGTACATAGTACTCGGTAAATACCATAATAAACAACAAAAATAAATTCAGTATATAAAATATATAGTAATAGTGCAAAGACAAAATCAATGCTCCACAAGCCCATGTAGTTGTTGTTCAGAGTTTAGTTGGTGGTTGTAATGTTTAATAGCCCGGTGGTTGTTGGGAATTAGAGGGCACCATTCGAAAAGGGATACAACAACCAAAGAATCTCAGCATAGATTTTCAATTTGTGAAAGTTGATCAAAACAACACGTGGATCCTGGGCTTTCTCAATAGAGGCATAGCGTACACAGCAAGGTGATCCATTACAGGACACTGGTATGGTGCAGCTGAAGTATCAGTCTGAAGAAGGATCCTGACCTGAATCAGTGTCTATCCATGCCCTGCGGTAGAGTTGCTGCCTTACAGTGTAACAGACCCAGGTTTGATCCTGTCTACGGGTGCTGTCTGTACAGACTTTGTGTGTTCGCCCTACGGATGCTCCAGTTTCCTCCCACACACCAAAGACGTATATGTTTGTAGCTTAATTGGCTTCAGTAAAAATTGTAAATGATCCCTGATGTGTAGGATAGTATAGTGTATGGGAATCGCTGGTCAGTGTGTACTCGGTGGGCCAAAGGGTCTGTTTCCATGCTGCATCTCTAAACTAAATTAGCCAAGTGGATAGACTTGAGGAGCTGGATCTGGTCACTTTGGAACAGAGGAGGCCGTGATCTGATACAAGTACTTTAAATCACGAAGAGTATTGAGAGCATAGGGAGAGGGGGGATCGGTTCCCAACCGACTGTGGAGTCAAGAACCCAGGACATGAAATTAATGTGAATGTCAAAAGAACCTAAAGTAACACAAAGAAAATATTTCTTGTACCACATTCGGTTCGAGTCACCGCCAGTGGTGGTAAAGGAGGCAGATTCAAAAGAGAGCTGGACAGGTGTCTGAAAAGAAACAATTGAAGGGTTACGGAGATAAAGTGTCAGAGTGAGACTTATGTCCTTGCTCGTACGTAGAGTTGGCAGAGACTCAATGGCGGAATGGCCTTCTTCCCACTAAAAAGCCTCTGGGGTTCTGAGGTTCCAAGCATACTGTATTTTCCTCCACATATCCTTACCTGCTAATTAATTGATTGAAAGATACAGTATGGACACAGACCCTTCAGCCCACCGAGTTCATGCTGACCATCAATCACCCGTTCACACTAGTTCTATGTTATCCCACTTTCACATCCCCTCTCTACACACCACGGGCAATTTTCAGTGGCCAATTAACCTACCAATCTGCGCGTCTTTGGGATGAGGAGGAAAACTGGAGCACCCAGAGGAAGCCCGTGCGGTCACAGGGAGAACGTGCAAACTCCACATGGACAGCCCCCGAGATCAGGATCCAACTCGGGTCCCTGGCGCCGTGAGGTGGCGGCTCTACCAGCTGCACCACTGTGCCGCCCAAACCCAAGCTTCTTTATGTTTCAGAGGCAGGATCACACCTGTTAATGCACAAGAATACAATAGTATTCTGTGTGTGAGTGCCGGGTTTATTAATAGTGATGGCCTGAGTGGTAACTGGTTGCATTTCCCCAGGTGTTCCTCCATCCATTTATCTAAGAGATATAAATAGTTGCTGGTACATTAAGTTGACAGTTTCACTGCACTGATATAAAAAGCAGCAAGAATTTAAGGCCACCACTGAATTTATTTTGCGTGAAACAATAAAATGGGCCACTACTTCCAGTGGACCAAGAGGAAGAAGCTGTAAACTAACATTTATAATGTAAATGTTTGAAATTAATTGGGTTGGCGTGTAGATTTATACAAAACAAACCTTCGATACAGAAGTCATGAAAGCGGCTACGCACTGATATTGAAATGTCTGTTATCTTCCACTTGGTCTGCAAAGGGAAATCTATACTCGCCAATTTGTACCAAATGGCGCCATCTGTACTGCATAATCGTCCCACTCTCTGAACCCATTCCAGGTTAGGCTCGTTGTGAATTGGTCTAAATTAAAACGCATGAGCAGAAGAATGTCCTTCGCAAACCGCTGCACTGAGAACGATGTGCTGCCTTTAGTCCTTTTGGCAACCCACAGTCTATAACTCTGGTGTAAAGACAGGAAAATTTGTCTTTTCACGGATGTAAGTGGAAGCTTTTATCTCCATTACAGGTTATGGGGACAGCTTGTTGCAATAATGCCTGCCTCAGCTTTCTATCTCCGAGCACCATGTGCCAATGATGAGGCAACAGCTTCAGCTGCAGACTGCTGTGGGGGGGGGGGGGGGGGGGGGGGGGGGGGGGGGAAATAAAGCCTCTCGGAGATGGTTCCTCATGCGAAGGGGCCTTTATTTTATTTTTTTATGAAGCCACCTGGACGTTGTTAAATACACGGCCTGGCTTGCAGATCCGCTTTGTGCAATCAGGTGTTAGTGCAAGTCTTCTTTATTTACAGCAATTACACCTCCAGCGTTCCCTTCTCAAGGCAGACAATTAACAGAGTTCTGATATTCCTTCTAATTGCTCTTGTTGAGGAGGTTGGTGGGATGCCAATGATCTGATAGGGTGGAGGATTATCATTTTTTAGCCTACTGCCTCAAAAAATCATTTGTAATATCCCTTGTGTAATTAGCAAAGACTCGTGATTAATTGTCCTGTAAAATTTTCCTCTCTGTTGCTTTTATTTCCCAGCAAGAAGTATTAATTAATGTTAACTCCTTTTGTTCCCACCATTCTAGCCTTCAACATTCCTGTGAAATAAATGACGCTGGTGGCATATCAGCATCTAATTTCGGCTTCTGAGAATAAATCTTTGTTTTATTGAAAAATTAATATTTGTGATAAGGTGAAATTGGAATTATCTTCCAAAATAGTTTTGTCACTTGAAGAATTAACGGATGTCGCTTGAGTTAATACCTTTTCAGGGAGTCATTGATGCTGAGGTTAACATTGCCTTTGAATGCCAGGTTTTATAATCTTCCCGACTTTCCTGATTCGCTACCTCAATAAGTTTCAGTTTGAGTTTAGTTTATTGTCACGTGTACCGAGGTACAGTGATAAGCTCTTATAGCGTGCTAACCAGTCAGCGGAAAGATAATACATGATTACAATCGAGCCATCCACAGTGTACAGATACATGATGAAGGGAATAACATGAATAATATTTAGTGCAAGATAAAGTCCAATAAAGTCCGATCAAAGATAGTGAGGGGGTCTCCTATAATCACCCCTGTTAAAGTCTAATTACTGCTCTTTTATCTCTTTCCCCTTGTCTCGCTACACAAGAGGATTTATAGATACGTGGTTTTTCCCATTATTAATGTCTACTAACTCTAACCTTGAATGGGTTTGGGTTTGCAATAACAAGGTGAGCAGTATGGAAGCACAGTGGTGCAGCTGGTAGAGCTGCTGCCCAACAGCACCGCAGGCCCAGGTTCGATCCTGACCTCGGGTGCCGTCTGTTTGGTGTTTGCACGTTCTCCCTGTGATGGCGTGTGTTTCTTCCAGGTGCTCCAGTTTACTCCCCCATCCCAAAGATGTGTGGGTTTGTAGATGAAATGACCTCTGTAAATTGCCCCAAACTTGCAGGGAGTGGATGACAAAGCGGGATAACATAGAACTAGCGTGAACCGGTGATCAAGGGTCGGCATGGACTCAGTGGGCTGAAGAGCCCCTTTCCATGCAGTATCTCTACACAAAAACAAACTCCATTACCGTTTTAGACACAAAATGCTGGAGTAACTCAGCGGGTCAGGCAGCATCTCTGGAGATAGGGAATAGGTGACGTTTCGGATCGAGACCCTTCTTCAGTCACGGGAGAGGGAAACTAGAGGTCTGAAAAGGTTCAGAAGAAATCAGAGCCAGCACTGATGACCTAGGAAAGGTGGAGCCCACAATGGTCCATTGTTGACTGTGGAATAGGTGATAATGGAGGGATATATAGATGCAAACAGTGGAACTAGCAGGATGACTGGGTTGGGGAGCAGCAGAGAGAGGGTCTGGGATGGGGGAGGGATGGAGAGAGAGATTGCTCCATTGAAATATCGGCAACAATAGGCGCGGGTAAGAATAAAAATCTGTTACTCTGGAAACAAGACTATTCAGTGAATGTGCTACAAAGAACAGAAAGTAAAATATTCCATCTTTACCTTGCTGAATGCAAGGATATTGCTCTTTGTATACAGTCGGAGCTACAGTAGCTGCAACCTTGGCTGTTCAGTATGTGATCCTTTAATGGGCTTGCACTGTGATACTATAAAGAGTCCTGAGTGGCAGCACCAGTACCTTGGAGCAGGCTGCCCTGCATAATTCTGGTGCTGAGTAGGCAGATGGTCTGGTCCCTAGTCAATTGTACACACAGCCAAATGGCACACGCAATCACTAAATAGTTCCTGTGGGCCCAAACACTATTTTTCTCCCACCTTGCTTTGTAAGGAAAGCAAGTGATTCAAAAACATTGCAGATCCAGTGCACAGTCCTTCATTAATGTTAGCATGCTGCAGATGGTTTAAAATATATCTATCAGAAATCGGATCTTTCTCAAATAACCTTGAGTCCATTTAGTACACTGATTTCACGAGTCTGCTCGGATTTTGTACGTACTCCCTATGACTGTGAATTTTCTCCGTGTGCTCCAGTTTCCTCCCACACCCCAAAGACGTGCAGGTTTGTATGTTAATTGGCTTTGGTAACATTGTAAAATTGTCCCTAGTGTGTACGATAGTGTTAGTGTGCTCCTGAATGTGGACGTTACAATTTTCACGCTCCTATAGCGATCATCTCCATAAATATTATCAATTAATGCCAATCAAAATTGCCATGATTGATTGAATGATGCAGCATGGAAACAGGCCAATTGGCTCACCAAGTCCATGCTGACCATCGATCACCAGTTCACACTAGTTCCATATTATTCCCACGTTTGTATCCACTCTCTACACACTAAGGGCAATTTTCAGAAGGCAATTACTTTGAGATGTGGGAGGAAACTGGAGAAGCTGGAGGAAACTCAGGCGGGCACTAGGAGAACTTGCAAACTCTGCCAGACGGTACCCGAGGTCAGAATTGAACCCGGGTCACTGGCACTGTGAGGCAGCAGCTTTACCAGCTGCACAACTGTGCCACTCTGAAAATTGCTGTGAGGTCGTAATAGAATCAGGTCTATTATAAAGTTCAACTACAAGTTCGGCAACTGGCATAGTAGTGGAGCTGTTGACTCACAGCGCCAGAGACCTGGGTTTGATCCTGATTGCTGGTGCTGTCTGTGCAGAGTTTGCTCATTCTCCCTGTGACCACGTGGGTTTTCTCCAGGTGCTCTGTTTTCTGCCCACATTCCAGAGATATGCCGGTTTGTTAGTTAATTGGATTCTGAAAATTGCCCCTAGTGTATAGGATGCAAAACTGGGATAATGTTGCGGCACCAAACGTGGTGAACAAACAGTTGATTCATTCAGACATTACATGGTTGGTGTACATGCAAGTTTGGTCCTCCAACATTCTAAGTCATTGCTGCTGCTGCTGAGCGAGGGTGTTGCCTCGGGCTCAGCTATCTGTATACTCATGATCTCCAGGTGAGATCTGCTTATGTAGCAGGACACTCCCCTTAACCCATGACGTCATGTGACATCCCTCATAACCACTGACGAGGGTTCGACCATCAGCTGACGCCACAATAATATAGAATAGTAAGATTAAACGAGAACTTACCAGTTTGAAGTTTGATCTGTATTTTATGAGGAGTTACGATGAGGGATTACGTGAAGAAGCCCGCCCCAGCACGCATTGCGGCATACTTCAAAGCAGCGGTGTGGAATCACAGATAGACACAAGATTTGAAGTAACATAGTAAAGAATACAGAGACATCAATTATCAGTTTGATCCATGTAATGAGGGTGGGAGCGGAGGGCACGTAATCCCTCATCGTAACTCCTCATAAAATACAGATCAAACTTCAAACTGGTAAGTTCTCGTTTAATCTTACTATTTTACTTCGGAGTCACGTGAGTGACTACGTGAAGATTTCAAAGCTTCTGTGATTTCAAACCGTGTAACAGCTTTATATCACTCGCTGCCGAAGCCTTTGAGGGAGGAAGCGTGTTATCATAATGAACCAATGAATCTGTTTATAGAAAAACAATGGTATTTTTACAATAACACTGAAGAATTTTAAATGCTCCCCTTGGCTAATTTAAAATATTTGCAGATCGGAATCTTCCCTGCAAATAAAACAGGTTTTGTCAACAGTTTATAATAAATTATTTCTCTGAACGTTTACCCCCACCATTCTGCTGTAGTCAGGATGTGGTTTACAGGCACGTCCATTCTTTTGCCGTTGACGTGGAAGCTTGTCCTGGAATGAAAAACTTTGTACATGTTAGTTTTATCCCAGGAGCTTTAATACCTGCTTGAGCCATCTCAAAAAAGGCTTGTTACCCGACCACAAGGTTTTTTGTGACCAACCCACAAGGCTTTTCATCTCCCTCGAATAATTAGGTTGTGTCTATGTAAGGTAATAGGGTCATGGCACATTACCGTGTTTCTTGGCGGGTAAGCCCGGGTTTTATGACTGGATAAGGTGTTCCTGGTTTGGTTTGACCATTCCCTGGACAATGATAGAGATCTGGTCTGAAGCTATGAGCATGGTGTCCAGTAGTAAATAGGAGTAGTGACTGGACCCTCTGTGCTGCTCCGTGTACCTTCAACAATGTGTTTAGTGCATAGAAGGTTCAGGTTTAGGGCTCTGGCTGGTGGGTATCCCCTGAAGTATGGTTAACCACTGTGACATCCCATATATGGGTGTACCTGGTCTAGGGGTTTAGAGTTTTAATACCCTTCAAATTTACCACCAGCCAGTGACCCCATGGCCTGTTGTCCTGTAGCTGTTTTGAAACAACAGGCAGGGCAATTCTAGCTGTGTTGATGGTACTGTAGCCGAATCCTTCATCGTGATGAAGGTTCTCCAGGAATTCCAGTTCGTAGTAACTGTATCGGATGAGTAGGTTCTCCCTGTATCCTTGCAGTACTTCTCTTGATGCTGGACAAGTGTTGTAGTCCAGTGGATGTTCAAAAGGATGCTGACATGGTGTCGATTGTTCAGTATAACAATCCCAGTCCCAGAGGCTTGCGCAGAATCTGCAGCTCAGGAGCTTATTTTTTCCCATGGCACAGTTGACTTGTGCCCGGCTCCGTCTGGGTACTGGGAAATACCATCCAAGTTCCAACAACCATGTCATGGCGTAAGTGAAACAATGGCTGCGTAAGTCCGTCAGGTACTGTCAAATACCTGAAGCAGAATCCTTTTGTACTGTGCGTTGTTCTCGATTGGTGAGGCAGAAGGGAAAAAATACATAGAATTAATTTCACCAATGCAGCGTGAACGCATTTGTCTATCAATATTATAAATACATTCTTGAATGACAACATGACCTATAGGTCAGAAAAGTTAATATATATAGCTGACGAGCTTTCTGCTGGAACTATCTGTCCCAGAGAAATTTTTTAATGAGGATTCCACTGCCCCAGGGTCTGGTTTCCCCCGCGACATACATAGGACATCCCCGAACACCTGGTGATATAGCATTGATGCAAATAATCGATATCAGATTCACATTCCATTTTAATTGTCATTGTCAGTGTGCAGTACAGAGACAATGAAATGCATTAATATCTGTTGCATCATATAGCTTGATAGTTTTGTTAAAACTTTATATGAAAACATCTAATTGATGTTGTCCTTAATATTATGTGACCTGGTGTCTGTCACTGTATTTTGCTTACCGGGCAGGTAAGTTGTTGATAGTCAAATACCTCTATGGATATACCATTGCCAAATTGTTTTGACCAACTTGTCATATGATACCGACTTTATGCTGCCATATGGTTAATATAGGCCACCTCCATAGTGTAGTCTATTTATACCCATACATGCAAGTGCTTAAAACTCATAAATTTCACCCGAACATTTTTTAGATAATTAATGCCCAGTATAAGTGGTAACCCCACCACTGTCTTTCTGATATTACTTCAGTGGGTAACTTCATGAGATGCTCAATGACAACCTATATGTTGTTTTTGATACTAACATCTGAATCATGTAGACAGAAATGGTACCATTTTTTTTTTTTTTTTTTTCCCCCAATTACTCTGTTATTTGTCGAGTAGTTGGTAGTTTGACCATTAATTTGTTGCTTGTTTGTGCCAATTCAACTATGTTGTCTCTTGGCAACATTATAGTTACGTGGACTGAATTAATATGAAAGCCAAGATAGTCCAAGAAAGCGCTCTATATGCTGGTAGGAACCAGACCCACCTACCTCCATGGTTATTGGCGGTTTTGTGTTTTCTGTTTTCTGAGTGCTTTTGTTCTGAGGACGTGCTGGCGACGTTGGGGGGAGGCGTATTTTCCAGGGGGTCCGCGGCGGGCCCTGATCTAAAAGATCTTTGGGGATAGTGCGGCCCCAAGCGTTCACCAGTCGCATATTTTAGACATCGACTGGTGGATGTCGTGAGGTGCTGCTGCTTGGGTATCGGAAGTCGTGGTTTGCTCGTCCCGGGGCCTGCCCTCATGATGCCGAAGGTTTTTGATGCCTCTTCCATCTCCTTCAGCTTTTTGTTCCGATCTCTCCCAAATAGCAGTGAGTCTGCCTCCGCAGCTGGGGCTTTGCTCAAGCCTGCAAATTTTGAGATTGAGGGCAGGTGTTATATTTCCCTTCGGAGATTGTTTAGTTCGAATTGTGTGGTACACCTTAATACCAGCACTTTCTGGTGGTATGTGTTCATCTCATTATCTCCACAGAACGAGCATAGACTGTGATAGCTGACGTCAGGAGCCTTCGGATCCGCTGTAGCTTGAGTTTTTATGCCCGCATAAGGGCCCCCACAATCGCAGATTTTGCTGTTTGAGGCTTATTCCCCTTAAGGGCCTCACAGTTCTCTGGTGCTGTATATTCTTGCAGCTCCTCGGCGAGCACCTTTTTTAGTAGAGTTTTGTGCTGGCTGCCATTGTTTTGGCTCCGGCGGTGCTCCAGCCCGTGGGGTTGCTACGAAGCGGTCCACCATACCCAACAGCTGTTCCTGATCCTGCACCTCATGCATACTCCCGATTTTGTCCGCCTGCCCCATTTGCAGACCAGCCCTGCCCTGGTCACCAATGCTAGCCTCCTGCTCCAACCCGTGGTATGAGGGTAGCAAAGGGCAGTGCCTGACACGACACTATGGAGGAGGTGCCTGTCCTGTCTCGCTGGGAGCGCTGCTGTTCCCGGTGGACCTTCTCCTCCAGGAGCTGCTAAGTGCAGCTCAGGCGGCTGTCTCTCTCTGCTTTGGTAGAGACATGTCCCCCTCCGACGAGTCGGAGACGACCGGCCGTTTGGCTTCCTGGCCGCTTTCCCAGTCCGCCGTGCAGGCTCTGGCGAGACTGGCTTGGCTCGGTCTCAGGGATAGCGGAAAACGCTCTGCGAGCGACGCTGCCGCCGTTTGCTGCCCCGCTGGTAGAGTTGGAGCGGGGCAGTTTCTCTTTGCGAGTTTTGCGTTGTGTTCCTGAAATCTGTAATAAAACACAACTGCAAACTCACCTTTGCAATGCCCAAGAGCCGCTCCTGCAGCTCAGGCGGCTGTCTCTCCCCCTCCTGGGTGGAGAGACGTCCCAGTCCGATGTCGGCTCCACCGCCCGGTTTTACACACATCCAGCCCGCTGCTCAGGCGCTAGCGGGCTGGCTCGGTCGCGGTGTCGGGTTTGCGGACCGCCCGCTAAGCGGTCCTACCGCCTGTTGCTGCGCAATGACGTTTCCTCCGTCGAGCGGGCAGGTGCAGCATTTCCCCCAGCCTGCAGCTGATGCTGACGGGCTTGATGCAGAGTCGGGAGCGGGCCGCTGATTAGCGGTCCTTGCTCTCTCTCTCTCTCTGCACTCGGGCTGCTGCTCACCTGCACTCGGGCTGCAGCGCACTCACGCCAGCACTGCACAGTGGGTCCCCTTACCGGCTCCGCAAAAGTCGGAAGCCTCCTCCCGCCCGCCTGCCTGCCTCACCTGGACAGTACTCGAGAGCGAGCGAGGACTGAGAGGAACCTCCACGCAGTGCTAGCGCCGTCTTCCTGCGCTCTCTTGATGTCGCCCCCTGTGGAGAGTTACCGGCACCGGCACAGCTCCCATCCATGGTCCGCCGGTGAGTGCGGTCCTGGTAGCGTCTTTCCTCCCCTCCCGACAACGGAAAAAACTCCTCCCGGAGTCCAAGGGGGCCGCTTGCATGCCCTGCGGGGAACAAGCAGACGCAAAGGGGCTGTAAAAATAAAGGTAAGTACTTACCTAAACTTAGTTTTTCTCGTTTCTGCGGGAGCCCTGTCTCCCGCCTGCCGCTGTTGCCTGCTGAAACGTAATGCCGCAATGCGTGCTGGGGCGGGCTTCTTCACGTAGTCACTCACGTGACTCCGAAGTAAAATTGGCATATGGGTGATCAATGGTCAAAGTGAACTCAAAGTGCAATGTGCCGAAGGGCCTGTTTCCATTCTGTATTTCTAAAGTAAACTATACAAAAATGATAAGCATTTCTATACTGAGATTAACATGGTAAATTACTCCAATTACTCTAAAAATGGTAAGGAAGAGCACACATTATTAGATGCCTGAGCGCACACACAGAGTCAGGATTTACTCATACTACGAGGAGAATGTGCAAACACCATACAGACAGCACCTGCAGTCAGGGTCGAACCCGGGTCTCTGGGGATGTAAGATAGCAACTCTATGGCTGTGCCACTGTGCCGTGATTAGCATGGTGCTCTGGTTGACCTTCAAATAAATTTCTATTTCTCCACCCTGGAGCTGGAATTGTCATGGGCACGATATTATAGTGGGTGTCTTTCCTACTCTATAAAATTCTGTTCCACTTACTGCAACACATTACTTATTTGCTTTATGGGATTTCAACTGGAACTAGGTGTTGTTATTGGTCTTCTCCAGTCTGGGTTGTTAGATGATGTACCATTCAAATTTGGAAAATATTATTAATTGGCAGTGTGAAATGAATATTTCCTTATATGCTCCAAACTCCTCTTTCAGTTGAGGTAATATTTAATTAGTTTAACACTGAAATATAGAAACAAGGAACTGTAGATGCTGCTTTATACGACACAAATGTATGGAATAACTCAGCGGGTCAGGCAGCATCTTGAGAGAAAAAGGATGGGTGACATTTTGGGTCAAGACCATTCTTCAGTCTGAAGAAGGATTCCGACCCAAAACATCACCCATCCTTATTCTCCAGAGATATTGCTTGACCCACTGAGTTACTCCAGAACTTTGTGTCTATCTCAACACTGAAATAGTTCATTTGTCACCTCCTGGGTTACAGGTGTCTTCCCTTCTCAGCCCCCTTGACATGACTTCTTTATGACGAGGACCATCTCTAACCCTGTACATGGTGCGTACTTCATTTTCTCTGCACCATTTTGTAGCTCTTTTCTGATTAGCACACTATGGGAAATGGAAGCAAGCAAGATCAGCTTCATCATCAGAGTGACTTTTGATGTGCTTCCATCACCAAAGAGCCTCCATTAGTGGTACGGCGAGGATCCAACCTGTGCCCTCTGCCCAACTCCAGCGACCCTCAAACACATCATGGTCGGCTGCAAGACCTCACGCAAGGGAGACACACGTGGCGGCATAATCAGGTACTAAAAAGCCTGGCATCAGCCCTTGAGAACAGGCGGTGTGCGACCAACTCCTTGCCTCCGAGAGCAAGCAACCCCCCAGGGTAACAACCTTTGTCCGAGAAGGACAGAAAACATCTAAACATCCTTCCACCAGATCAGAAGAAGGAAACCTATGCAGGGCCCGTGACTGGAGGATGCTGGCGGACATCTGCCGACAACTAATTTTTCCACCTGGAATTGCTTCCACCAACCTCAGGCCAGACTTGGTGTTCTGGTCCCCTTCACAGAAGACTGCTTCCATCATAGAGCTCACAGTTCCATGGGAGAACTCTGTTGAGGAGGCCTATGAGTGTAAGAAGCTGCGCTACGCAGAGCTTGCAGCAGGGGCAACGCAGCGTGGCTGGAACACCAAAGTCTATCCAGTTGAAGTGGGATGCAGAGGATTTGTTGCATCATCTACCATCAGACTGCTGAAGGAGCTTGGAATCCACGGTCAGGCTCTGCGGAAGACCATAAGATCACTCTCTGAGGCGGCTGAAAGAAGCAGCCGGTGGTTTTGGCTCAAGTGGAAAGACCCATGCTGGGCCCCAAGTACGTCAGGGTGAATCTTTGGGATGATTTGACACGGGCCACGCGCTGAGGGCTGATCATCCTGCAGCGGGGCCGCCCTTGTGGAGGGTGTATAGTGTTAAAAGGCCGAAACACCCAGTGATGCAAGGGTACACTACTGATGATGTGTCCTGTGCCCAACTGTCCTGAAGGTTACACAGGCCAAGATATACGTATCCTGCCCCACCCCCCACAGATGTTGAGCGTCTACCACTCTCAACAATCAACGAATGTCGTGAAATTCTCCCCACCTATTGGCACAAAGGACTTCTTAACATCTTGTCCTGTGTATTTGATTCTGGGTTACCAAGTTCCTTGCCTCATGTTCAGACCTGCACCTCTTCCTTAAGTATTGATTGACTGAGCATGGAAACAGCCCTTCTGCCCACCGAGATCCATACAGACACTTATCACCCGTTCACACTAGTTCTATGCTATTCCACTTTCGCACAGGGGGATTTACAGAGGCCAATTAACCTACAAATCTGCAGGTCTTTGGAATGTGGGAGGAAACCGGAGCACCTGGAGGAAACCCACGCGATCACAGGGAGAATGTGCAAACTCCGTACAGACAGCATCAATAGTCAGGATCAAACCCGGGTCTCTGGCGCTGTGAGGCCGAGTCACTTGGTTTATTATTGGCATTGGTATAACTGCTGCATCTCGAAATATGAGGGTCCAGCTGAGTAAACAATCTCGATTCTGATGAGTTGTGATTGCTGCTGTTAATCTGAGACAATGTATTGTGTAGGGGGCAGGTATGAGAAATATTGAACCACAAATATCTATGGACTTCACCTTATGGCCAGACAGATAGAAAATGCCTGGAATTATCAGCTCACTGCAGTACTATTTCAAATGATCCTAACCCGCATTGAAAAAGTTGCTGTCCACAATAGATTTTACTTCGGAGTCACGTGAGTGACTACGTGAAGAACCCGTCCAGCATGCATGCGCGACATGAGCGTTCACGCAGATGCAACAGCGACGAATGGGAGTACGGGCACTCCCGCTACAAGCCTGAAAGAACGGACCGTTAGGTAAGTACTTGCCCACAGGTTCGAATTCACAAACTTTGCTCCTCTTTGTTGCTCCAGGGGAAACTGGAGAGAGCAAAGCAGAACCGAGGGAAGCGGCCCCCGTTCGACTCCAGGGAAGGAGCGTTCCGTCAGTGGAGGGGGGGGGGGGGGGGGGGGGAGAGCCGCCCCGGGGCCCACACACGCTGCGGTCCACAGTCGGGGTACTGAGCCGATGCCCAGTCCTCTAACAGCTGTCTGACCAACAGCAGCGGACTGGAGGGAAACTCAAAGACCGGCCGGTAACCCCTGCATACTCCCGACAAGGAGACTCGCCGCCCGAGAACCGCAGATGCCGCCCGGAAACGGCAGGCAGCCTCTAGCAGCAAAGTCAGCACCAAACCTCGGGCTGGAGACAGACACGGAAGATGGAACCGGCACTTCAAACTACCGCCCGAGAGCAAGTAAGTGTCTGTTCTCCAAGCCTAGAATAAGGTCATGGAGTAAAAAACTCCAGCGAGACTTGCCTCGGGAGCTGGGGCAAGCTCGCCAAGGAAGCATAACACTCCCGCTCCGGTTCACTGACAGCACTGGCCATCTCCCTTATCGAGGGATCGATGGCGACCAGGACTGGGCTGGTCAAGAAGAGGGGTCACTGGCTGAACAACATCGGGAGTATGCTTGAGGTACAGGATCAGGAAGAGCTGCTGGGTGTGGCCGCTATGTGGCTACACCACGAGCGAGATGGCTTTTTCAGTCTCAACTGGCGGCCAGCTTACTACCTGTTCTTTCCAAAAAACCTCTCCAAGGCAGGTAGTCATGAGGCGTTGGATTTCATCACACCTCCCCAAAATTGCATTTACTCAAAGTGCCCACCATTATTGGTTAAAAACCCAAATTTCTTAAATTGCATTTGATACCCCTGACGTCGGCTATCATTTTCGCATGCTCATTCCAGAGGGGCAGGGTAGTATGGCAAAACACCTGACCCTACTGTTCACAGTATGCTCCACAACTTCTCGAGGGAAGTCATAAAACCTGCCCTCACCCTAAAAAATTCACAGGACTGTGAGAACGCCGACCTCACAACCACAGATCCTGCTATCTGGCAAAGTTACCAAACCAAGCCTAAAAAACTGGACGAAGTGTCCAAGATATTCGGCATCAAGAGGGCAGGGCCTGGAATGAGCACCACACAAAACCAGACAGCAGTACCTGCACGTGTCCACCAGTAGGCGTCTACTTAATGGTACTGGTGAAAGCTCGGGGCCCGCACGCCAACCCCCGTAAGCCTTTTCAGTCCCGGGTCCAGAGCGGGCCCCATGGAAAATGCGCCACCCCCCAACAACACCATCCCTACAGACAAGGAACCAGAAATTGAAGATATGAACACACCACTAAACAACAGTGAAGACAGATGAGTATGGTTCCTACCATCACATAAAAGGTGAAGGGTTTGTACTAACAGAGGGGGGAGGGGGGGGGGATCACACCTGGGTTGGAAACATGAAGAACTATCACACTTGGTAGTTATATACCAAAAGTATTCAAGGATAAAAATTGAATTAAGAAACTTACCACCAGTTCAGCATGCACCCCAAAGGGGTCTACCCTCCCACTAAAAAAGAACATGAGGGACTAGCTAACTGGAGAAGATATACAAGGGGTCATAAAGAAGTCTAATATGAACCTTTGGTACCAAAAAACCCAAAGATGGTGAATGTCGCACCATCATTGACTTAACCACGAGTATTTTCACCAGGTATACACACTTTATGGAAACTTGTAACTGCTAACCATGGATTTCCTAGGATACTTTATGGTAGACATCGACTTAAACGATGCATACTATTCAGTACCCATTCATAAAGATTTTCGGAGATACCACAATTTACCTGGATGGGGTAACTATGGCAGTATAAATGATTGACAATGGCTAAATATGAGCCAAAACTGTTTCCAGATATTCAAACCAGCCCTGACACTATTAAGGAACATATTGTCATGGCATGTCCCTATGACATTAACGACAGACAAATGCATGGAATTAGCTAAATCAGCAGCATTATCTACTAAAACTTATTTAGCCTGGGCTCTGTCATACAATCCAGATAAATCTACATTGACACCATCCACAACTACTGACTATCTGGTATTCAATTAACTCTATAACATTGCCATAAGGAGAGTCAGCGTATGACACAACCTGTAACAATTAATGGTAACAATCAACCAACCATTCAACAAAGTGGCAAGAGTAATTGGGAGTTAGTAGCAGCATTACCAGCCACTTAACTTGAACCTTTCCATTAGAGCTAAGGTGCTAGTGTTTAAACTAAATACCCATACCCAGAACGTCGTGGCAAATGGACTAATCTGGAGTCGCCATCACTATAGACACTGGGCATAAAACCTAGTTGGAAATATTGAGTACGTTCTATTGATAAAAGGATATTGTTCAGTAGTGTACCATTTTTGCATGTTCGTTTATAAATTAACATCACAGTGGTGGCATATACCAAACCACTTGGGCGGAATAAAATCGATATCATGTGACAATTTATTTAACAATTGGTAACCGTATGTCGTCAAACATATTTGACCATCAGCAACTTACCTACCAGGTGAGCTAAATACTGTAATCAGACATATTAAACCAAAGTATTTGCTGAAATTACAAAGCAATATGGAACACCAGATATCGATTTCCTTGTATTTCAATTGAATCACCACGTACCGATGTATGTCGCATGAAACCAAACTTTGAGGCAGCGGCAATAAATACATTCCCGCTGAACTGGGGTGGGGGGGAGGGGGAATTTAATCTCTATGTTCTCCCCTTTTCTACCTCATCAGTCAGGTACTATGGCCTCATCAGTCGGGTACTACGCAAAATACAGATGGACTCTGCTTCAGGTATTTTGATAGTACCCGACTAAACCCACAGTCATGGTTCCCAGTGGTCCTCGACATGGTCATCAAAACCCTAATGATTTTCCCAGTAGCCCAGACTTATCAACTCACCCAGTATCAGGCATAAGCCACCCATGCCACGATAAATTAAACTACTGGGTTGCAGATTTGAAAAGACCACTGCTGGGCCTGGGTTGCAGAATTGGGAAGACCACTGCTGGGCCTGGATTGTCAAACAGCAATATCGACACGATGACAGCATCCCATCGCATATCCACTAGGGAACATACTTGGCAAACATTAAGAAATGAGAAGATACTGTTCAAATACAGGAACTACATATTGAACTACAACAAAACCTGTACTGGAGTTCCTGGCAGGTCTTCATCACAATGAAGGACTCAGCTACTGTGCCATTAATACAGCCAGAAGTGCTCTGTCAGCCTACTTAACTCAGGCACCAGGACAACAGGCCATCGGGTACCATCCACTGGTGATCAAATTCAGGAGAGGCATATTCAACTCTAATCCCCCAGACCTAGGTACACCCAAATCTGGGATGTCAGTGTGGTCCTGACGTACCTTAGGGGATGGTCACCAGCCAGGTCCCTCACCCTGGAACAGCCTACCCTGAAGACGGTCATGCTGATGGCCTTGTCTCAGCACAAAGAGTCCAGTTCCTCCATCTACTACGATTGGACAATATGGTTATAACACCAGACCGTGTCTCATTTACCATTCAGGGGCTGGTCAAACAGAGCAGACCAGGAACATCAGGTCCAGTCATGAAATTCCGGGCATACCCACCTGAACCACGGTTATGTATCATGACCCACTTATTGAACTTCATCGACACAATAAGAAATCCTCGAGGGAGAGAAAAAGCCTTATGGGTCAGCCACAAGACACCTCATGGTCGAGTGACGAGCCAAACTATCTCAAGTGGCTCAAGCAGGTACTGGGAGTTGCTGGAGTAAATACTAACGTGTATAAATCTTACTCCACCAGGGCAGCATCCACATCGGTGACTAAGAGGATGGACGTGCCTATAAACCACATCCTGGCTACAACGGGGTGGTCTAGGGAGTATACGTTCCAAACTTTTATAACAAGTCGCTGGCAGAACCTGTATCGTTTGCAGAAAAAGTATTAGAATCTGCAAAAAATATATAATTTAAGCCCGGGGGAGCATTTTGGTCTTGTTATTGTTAATAACACCGTTATTGTTTTACAAACAGATTCATGGTTGATTACGATAACATACTTCCTTTCTCGAATGACTTCGGCAGCGAGTGAAGTATGAACTGTTACACGGTTTGAAATCACAGAGCTTTAAAATCTTCACGTAGTCACTCACGTGACTCCGAAGTAAAATAGTAAGATTAAATGAGCACTTACCAGTTTGAAGTTTGATCTGTATTTTATGAGGAGTTACGATGAGAGATTACGTGCCCTCCGCTCCCACCCTCAATTATAGAGATCAACTGGTAACTTAGTTCTCCTTGTCTTTACTATGTTTATTTCAATTATTGTGTTGTTTCAGTGATTCCACACCGCTGCTTTGAAGTATGTCGCGCATGCGTGCTGGACGGGTTCTTCACGTAATCCCTCATCGTAACTCCTCATAAAATACAGATCAAACTTCAAACTGGTAAGTTCTCCTTTCATCTTACTATTTTATTGTATCAACAGGATCAAATTAACAGTAAAAAAAAGACACAGTGCTGGAGTAACTCTGCAGGCCAGGCAGCATCCCTGGAGAACATGGAAAGGAGACATTTTGGGTCTAACTGGACTCTTCTTCAGGCTAATTGTATGGGGGGAGGGGGGGGTGTTCGGGGGGGAGAAGAAAACATCACCTACCCATGTTCTCCAGAGATGCTGCTTGACTTGCTGAGTTACTCCAGCACTTTGTGTCTTTCTTTTTTGTATACGAGCACTTGCAGTTCCTTGTTTCTTTAAATGTACAGTGTTTGTTGCAATGAGGAGCATGAATCTGAAACTCTTTATCCAATAAAAATTTTGAATGTTGGTCAATTGCAAATTTCAAAACTGAAATTTTAGATTTTTGGTAATCAGAAGTATGAAGAAGGGTAAAGGAACCCTTAAGGTATATTGTTGTAATTAAGCTCCAAGATTAGTTTGGATCGAATGGTGGCACAGTAGAGTTGCTGCGCCAGAGACATGGGTTCGATCCTGACTACGGATTCTGTCTGTACGGAGTTTATACATTGCCCTTGTGACTGGGTGGGTTTTCTCCGGGTGCTCCGGTTTCCTCCCACATTTCAAAGATGAGCAGGTTTTGAAGGTTAATTAGCTTCTGTAAATTGTCCCCAGTGTGTAGGATAGAACTAGTGTACGGGTGATCGCTGGCCAGCGAGGTCTCAATGGGCCAAAGGTCCTGTTTCCACACTGCATCTCTCAACCAAACTAAAAACCAAACTAAACCAAACTAAACCAAACTAAACAAAACTAAACTCAACTAAATGGCAGGTTAAGTCTGAGTAGCTGATCTGATCAATTGCTCTTTGTGTGATTACATAGGAGTACATTCTTCTCCCAAAAATGACGCATGCTGATGAATTCTGAAAGTAGGTCTACAATGTCTGTTTCTCATCTTCCCCCTCCTCCCATATTCCTTTGGCATCACAACTCTTCAATTCTCTCTCACACCTTTCCCTTTTATCTCTGGCCTTTGGTTCAACTATTTGCCTATCAAAACTCCCCTCGCTTGTTTCCATCTATTACGTGCTACGCATTGTCCTGCCCCTCCTCTCGTCCAGCTTTCTTCCCACCAAAGATCCTGATCTTTGCTTCCCACCCCCACCCCACAATCAGTCTGTAGAAAGGTCCCGACCTAACATGCCACCTATCCACATTCTCCAGAGTGTCCTGCTGAGTTACTTCAGAACGCTGTGTCCCTTTGTGTAAAGCAGCATCTGCAGTTCCTTGTTTCTACAAATTAATTAATTTGAAATGTTGATAGGAAAAAGTTGTGTGCAGGGCCATAGAGACCCATTAAGACCCATAGAGGCCCTAAGCACTTAAAAGATTTTGGTGCCCCCATATATATGTAATTCAAAATATAGAAATAAACCATAAAATATTTTTTTTATTTTTCAAAATGAAACAAAACTAACAGTAAGATGGAAAATAATGTTGACTTTAGTATACTTCCACTTTATTTATATTTGAAAAGTTTTCAACTTTTTTTAATTGCAAAGTCTTTGATCAGGTCTCAAAATTAATCTTACGTAACACATATAAAATCATATAAACCACTTTGAATATTATTTTAGCAAGTTTAAACTGATTTCTTTTGTGCCGTAAACCATTTACCATTTCTGTGGTGCCCCCTTCCCTTGATGCCCTAAGCACGTGCTTATTTTGCTGGTACACAAAAAAGCTGGAGAAACTCAGCGGGTGCAGCAGCATCTATGGAGCGAAGGAAATAGGCAACGTTTCGGGCCGAAACCCTTCTTCAGACTGATCGGGGGCGTGGACAAGAAAGGAAAAAGGAGGAGGAGCCCGAAGGCTGGGGGATGGGAGGAGACAGCAGGGGGACTGAGGAAGGGGAGGAGACAGCAAGGATTAACAAAATTGGGAGAATTCGATGTTCATGCCCCCGGGATGCAGACTCCCCAAACGGAATATGAGGTGCTGTTCCTCCAATTTCCGGTGCTGCTCGCTGTGGCCATGGAGGAGACCCAGGACAGAGAGGTCGGAGATGGAGTGGGAGGGGGAGTTGAAGTGCTGAGCCACCGGGAGGTCAGCTTGGTTATTGCGGACCGAGCGGAGGTGTTCGGCGAAACGATCGCCCAACCTCCGCTTGGTCTCACCGATATAGATCTGCTGACATCTAGAGCAGCGGATGCAATAGATGAGGTTGGAGGAGATGCAGGTAAACCTCTGTCGCACCTGGAACGATTGCTTGGGTCCTTGAACGGAGTCGAGGGGGGAGGTAAAGGGACAAGTGTTGCATCTCTTGCGGTTGCAAGGGAAAGTGCCCGGGGAGGGGGTGGTACGAGAGGGAAGGGAAGAATTGACAAGGGAGTTATGGAGGGAGCGGTCTTATTTTGCTTAATGGTTAATCCAGCCCTGGTTGTGTGAGTTTACAGGGCATTCACAAATCACAGAATTGACAATTAAACTAATTATCAGATGGTTTGTGCAGACTTCAGTGGTTGAGGTTTATTGTTTGTTGGTTACACCAGATGTTTATTGTGTATTTCTTCCTCTATCCCCTAATTAGTCAGCAAAGTCAGCTGAAAAATAAAAGCCTTGCACAACTGTCGGTCCACCTACTATCAAACAAATAAGAAACTTAATGAGAACTTGCACAAGGAGCAGAGGACAAATGTGCTTCAGGACTACAAACATTTGTTTGATATAGTGACTTCATTTTAAGTGGTACAGTGGTATAGTTGCTGCCTTAGAGCACCAGGGACCCAGGTTCGATCCTGACTACAGGTGCTGTCTGTACAGAGTTTGTACATTCTCCCTGTGACCTGCATGGGTTTTCTCCGGGAGCTCCGGTTTCCTCCCACACTCCAAAGACATACAGATTTGTAGGTTAATTGGCTTGGTAAATTTGTGAAATTGTCCCTAGTGTATGCTGGATAGTGTTAGTGTGCGGGGATCACTGGTCAGCACAGACTCGGTGGGCTGAAGGGCCTGTATCTGCGCTGTATCTCAAAACTAAACTAAACCAGCAATTGTTCCCGTACCTTTAAAGTGGCAATAATCTGTAGCACATTTGTGAACTTTTCTGCAGTGTAATATTAGCTGTGACAACCAAAAGTTTTTAATCATTCCTTGGAGATTGATATTGGGACCTCTCTTGCTTGCCAAATACATTTCTCGGAGTTGGTCAATGACAGAATATCAAAATTTGTTTGCGGTACCAACTCGGGGAATGGGCCATCTGGGAGGACTGTACAAGCATTGCAGGAGAGCATTAATACAATAATGGTGCACAGATGTGCAGCTAATATAATACAGTTTGCTCATTTGGTGGGATTTGTAAAAGAAAATGACTTGCTTTTCCAATAGTGTTCACTTAGTCAGCCTCCATAAATTTGGTGGATGAGCTGCAGAAAGTTTGGAAGTAAAGGCAAAAGTATTGCTTATGCATCTTGTTGGAGGATTAAAGATCCTTTGCCAGAATTATGATGAATCAAATCAACATAAAAAAGATATTGGAGCCATAGAAATGATGCAATTTTAAATCATACAATACAATACAATAAAATACAATACAATACGGTTTATTTGTCACATTGCACATAAAGTGCAAGTGAAATGAATATGTCAGCAGTGGTACAATGATAAAGAACACACACAAAAACACAATAAAAATTTAACATAAACATCCACCACAGCATTCATCACTGTGGTGGAAGGCACACAATTTGGCCAGTCCTCCTCCATTTTCACCCATGGTCGGGACCTCAACCCTCCGCAGCCGTTGGTGCGGGCGTCCAAGTCAAGTCAAGTCAAGTTTATTTGTCACATACACATACGAGATGTGCAGTGAAATGAAAGTGGCAATGCTCGTGGACCTTTGTGCAAAAGCCAAACAACAAAACAACCAAACAAATTATAAACACAATCATAACACACATATTCTTTTACATAATAATAATAATTTTACCAGATGGTAAAAGGACAATTTTACCAGATGGTAAAAGGACAAGGTACAAGTCCAGGTAAGTCCAGGATCGGCTCTTCCCCACCGGAGACCGCGGCTTTAAGTTGGTGTAGGCCGCAGGCCGGCGGTCGAGGTTTAAAGTTTAAAGTTCCCGCCGCGCCGCAGCCAGAAGCGCCGCAGACCGCAGGGCCGGCGGTCGAAGCTCCCCTCCAGGGGTGATGGTAAATCGCCACCGCGCCCGCGGTAGAAGTGAGGAACATACCAGGGTTGAGAAAATACCGGTAAAGGAGGGCTTTAGAAAAAATAGTACTGTCGTTGGTGAAGTATAGAAGGCCAAGGAACTGGCAGGTGGTTGAAGAAGGGTCTCGACCTGAAATGTCACCCATCCTTTTTCTCCAGAGATGCTGCCTGATCCACTGAGTTACTCCAGCACGTTGCGTCTATCTTTGGTATAAACCTGCATCTGCAGTTCTTTGTTTCTACATTTAGGCATGTTTGAAACCTGGTCCCTGCATCCATGACAAGGGGACATAAACTTTAGGATTAAACCTGGAAGCATTAAGAAGGAGGTTTAAGTCATTTCTTGGTGCGGAGTTATAGCTGTACGAAATGTCAGTGAACAAATGGTTATGAAAACAGTCAGCCATGACATTGGAACATATTGAGAGCTACTGTGCTAAAGGCGATGGAGAAAAATAATGCAGCCATAAGGAGTTGACCAGATCTATCTATGCACATGCTTCTATGGATTTTGCTGTGATGAAGAGGTAGAAAGAGTAATGCCAACTGGTTCTTCATTTTCAATTGTTAGAGCCAAGCCACATTCCAAAGACGTACAGGTTTGTAGGTTAATTGGCTTGGTAAAATTGTAAATTGTCCCTAGTGTGTACAGGATAGTATTAGTGTACGTGGATTGCTGGTCGGCACGGACTCGGTGGGCGGAAGGGCCTGTTTCCACGCTCTATCTCTAAACCTATACTAAACTAAAAGCAATTAAAATGCTAAGCTTAATTTAGCTCCCTGAAATGGGGTTAAAGAGAACCTATGAACTGTCAGCACATTAGTCCACACAATGGATAGACTGATGGTGGTGAAATAATTCATGCTGTTTCTACATATCCCACCATTTCCATTTGTATGGTCAGCTTACTTTCAACTTTAGCATCTTATATTTGTTCTGCATTACAAACTTCAAGCGCTGAACACACCCCCATTCCAAAATGTCATGGACTTTTTAACAAGCTTTAAAAAATATTAAATCGTCCAGGCTTCATCCCTCGGTCTGTGTTTATGAAAAAAGTTGGTTGTTCTATTGGGTCTTTATTTTGAAGACTAATTATCGGTAAATCGCTATGAACTGAGCCACGGCAGCGTCAGCAGAGACCTTCAGCAGTACTGACAGCTGCAGATGTAAATCGCGTCATCTTGCAGTCAGCAGAAATGAAAATTCAGCTCTCACTTTGTGTGGGTTGACTTTTACGATCCCCCTTGCATTGATTTGAACTAATTGAAGTTTCCGGCCCTGATTTATTTGCAAGTGGCCGGTTTCATCTCAAATGGAGTCCCCAAATGTCTAGGAAGGACAGACTCCCAGTATTTCTTTGCTCACCTGCTGGTTGTCAGGTAATCTCCTGCACTCCTGCACCGTAGCACTGGTGTTGGGAATCTCTCCAGAGTGTACCTACCCGAAGTGAGTAGGACAGCACGGTGGTGCAGCGGTAGAGTTGTTGCCTTACAGCACCAGGGACCCAGGTTCGATCCTGACCACAGGTGCTGCCTGTACGGAGTTTGTACGTTCTCCCTGTGACCGTGTGGGTTTTCTCCAGGTGCTCCGGTCTCCTCCCACACTCCAAAGACATGCAGGGTTGTAGGTTAATTGGCTTCACTTAAAAAAAAATTGTAAATTGTCCCTGGTGTGCAGGATGATGTTAGAGTAGGGGGTGATCGCTGGGCGAGGCTTGGAGTCGGTGGGGCAAAGGGCCGGTTTACCAGGCTGTGCCTTTAAAGTTTATATGTCTCAAGGGAGTAGATATTCCTAGTTATTTGTTAACAGATCCCCAATTATAATACATTTATAGTAGATGGAATTCCTAAAGCATGGACTTCAAAAGAGTAGTAGAGTCATAAAGGACAGAAACAGGCCCTTTGGCACAATATCCATTCTGACCATCTACACTAGTCCCAACTGCCCACGTTTGACCCAAATCCCTTTTAAATATATGCTCTCCAGGTAGTTTCTGATGTCTGGTCTATCCCTGAATAATTTCTCTAGATGCTAATGAGGACCTTGGTTCGTGGGTCTCTGTCCTTTACTTGGTAAATTGCAAACAACCCCCCCCCCCCCCACCTTCACCCGGCCTCCATTGAAACACTGAGAGGAGGCAGTCACCTGTGCAACAGTGGGACTGCTGACTACTCAAGAGATAGGAAAATAATGGAGAGGGAGAACCATCGTGAAAGGAAGCTTCAGATAGGGGTGACACAGTGGCACTGCGGTAGACTTGCTGCCTTACAGCGCCTGAGACCCGGGTCTGATGCTGAATACGGGAGCTGTCCTTACGGAGTTTGTATGTTCTCCTCATGACCACGTGTTCTCTCTGCATGTTCCGGTTTCCTCCAACTCTCTGAAGACAAGCGGATTTGTAGGCTAATTGGCCCGTGTAAATTGCCGCTAGTGAGCGGGATAGTACTAGTGAACGGATGATTGTTGGTCGCCGCAAACTCGTGGGCCAAATGGCCTGTTTCCATGCTGTATCTCTAAACTAAACCAAACTACGACGGATCTGACATCAAGATGTTGGCACCTTTTAAATCTCATTTAGGGTTCATTCCAAATCTAACCTTTTGCTCTCTGAGAGTGGTGCACTTTTTATATATTTCAAAAATAAACATTTCACAATGAAAAATAGATATACAACACAAAAACTGTGCAAAACCTCTTCATACATTCTCAGCGTCTATGCAATTTAGTTTAGTTTAGAGATACAGCATGGAAACAGACCCTTCAGCCCACCGAATCCATGCTGGCCATTGATCACCTGTTCACCCTAGTTCTATGTTCTCCCATTTTTTCATCCACTCCCTACACATTAGGGGCAATTTACAGAGGCCAATTAACTTAAAAACCTACATGGCTACAGCGGGAAACATGCCCTCCCACTCACCGAGTACAAGATGACCAGCGATTAGCCCGTGCAGTAGCACTATCCTGCACAATAGGGACAATTTACAATTTTTCATTGCAGCCAATTTACGTACAAAACTTGTACATCTTTGGAGTGTGGGAGGAAATTGGAGGAAGAACATACAAACTCCATACAGACAACACCCGTAGTCAGGATCAAACCTGGGTCTCTAGCGCCATAGGGCAGCAACTCTGCCGTTGTGTCACTGTTCCACCCGTATAGTGGTGTTCAATGTTACTTTAATACAGGGGATTGCTCCTTGTTCATCTGAGGGACTCTTTAATAAACTATGCCGTATCTTGGACATCACCCTACAGCACTTACTTCACATCATGCAATTTGTTGATGACACAAGGATAAGTAGGAAGAGAACACATGGTGGCAACGATGGGATAGAGGTGCTTCAAGGAGGGCAAAGATCTGACAAATGGGGGTATAATATGGGAAATTGCTACATTCTCTAATTTTAGTTTAATTTAGAGATACAGCGTGGAATCATGCCGTTCGGCCCACTTGGTCCGCGCTGACCAACGATCCCTGTACATGAGCGCTATCCTACACACTGGGGTCAATTGACAATTTTTACCAAAGCCAATTAACCAGCAAACCTGTACGTCTTTGGATAGTGGGAGGAAACCGGAGCACCCGGAGAAAACCCATGCGGTCACTGGGAAAATGTACAAACTCCGTACACGCAGCCCCCGGAGTCAGGCTCGAATTTGGTTCTCTGGCGCGGCAAGGCAGCAACTCTACCGCTGCGCCACCGTGCCACCCCATTTTGTGGCAGAAACAGTTGAAGAAAAGAAGCACTTTATGTAAAAAAAGAGATGACAGAGTTGTGAGATGCAGAGGGATCAGGGTGTCATAACGTGTAATTCTGAGAGGCTGAATATGCAGGTGCAGCAATTACTTAGAAAAAGCTAACAGGATGTGATCGCAATGGCTGGGGAAAGAGATGAAAAGTAGGGAAGTTAAGCTTCAGTTATATGTTTTTGAGACCACGTCTGGAGCACCAGTCTCTTTATTTAATGCAGTGTAGGAGGGAACTGCAGATGCTGGCTTACACCAAAGAGAGACACAAAAAGCTGGAGTAACTCAGCGGGTCAGCGGGTCATTGTTTGAGGATAAGAGGGAAATCTTTTAGGTCTGAGATGAGAAAAAACATTTTTCACACAGAGAGTGGTGAATCTGTGGAATTCTCTGCCACAGAAGGTAGTTGAGGCCAGGTCATTGGCTATATTTAAGAGGGAGTTAGATGTGGCCCTTGTGGCTAAAGGGGTCAGGGGGTATGGAGAGAAGGCAGGTACAGGATACTGAGTTGGATGATCAGCCATGATCATATTGAATGGTGGTGCAGGCTTGAAGGGCCGAATGGCCTACTCCTGCAGCTATTTTCCATGTTTCGATGTTTCTATGTCAGACAGCATCTCTGGAGAAAAGGAATAGGTGGCGTTTTGGGTTGAGATCCTTCTTCAGTCTCGACACGAAACGTTACCTATTCCTTTCATCACAGATGCTGCCTTACAGTGCTTCAGCTTTTTGTGTCTATCTTCTTTATTTAAGGATAGTTCCAAGCTTCACTTGCCTGGAGTGGGCTGGTTGTTTTCTGAAGAAGAATAGGACGGACAATGCTTGTCTCATATACATGTCTCAGCGACAGGACTAGCCACACATGTGTACAGCTCTGTGTCTTGGCTGTGAGGAAATAGCATGCACGTGTCTCGAGTTGCTGTGAGATTTGGTTTGAGGTCAGCCTACTTTGGTTGGGTTTGTAAATTTATTTCTTGTTAGGATGAAGTCCACAGGTGTCAGTGATCTAAATGGCGTCAAGTTGGGAAAAGGAGAAGTAAAACGGAATCTGGGGGTCCTTGTACATCAGTCTATGAAAGTAAGCTTGCAGGTACAGCAGGCATGTTGGCCTTCATAACACGAGGAATCGAATATAGGAGCAAAGAGGTGCTTCTGCAGTTATACAGTGCCCTAGTGAGACCACACCTGGAGTATTGTGTGCAGTTTTGGTCCCCTAATTTGAGGAAGGACATTCTTGCTATTGAGGGAGTGCAGCATAGGTTTACAAGGTTAATTCCCGGGATGGCGGGACTGTCATATGCTGAGAGAATGGAGTAGCTGGGCTTGTACACTCTGGAGTTTAGAAGGATGAGAGGACAGCTCATTGAAACAAATAAGAGGCAGGAAACATGTTCCTGATGTCCAGAACCCAGGGCCACATTTTAAGAATAAAGAGTAAGCCATTTAGAACGGAGACAAGGATACTTTCAAGAGAGAGCTAGATAGGGCTCTTAAAAATAGCTGAGTCAGGGATATGGGGAGAAGGCAGGAATGGGGTACTGATTGGGGATCATCAGCCATGATCACATTGAATGGTGGTGCTGGCTTGAAGGGCCGCATGGCCTACTCCTGCCCCTATTGTCTATTGTTTATTGTCTATTGATCAAAAAATACGGGTAGAGACTAAGAAAAGCAGGAAAAAATGGAGCAATAGATGCATTTATGTGCAGCACAGTGGCATAGTGGTCGAGTCATGGTCACGGTGGTGCAGTGGTAGAGTTGCTGCAGTTGTGAATGCAGCGCCAGATACCCGGGTTCAAACCTGAATACAGATGCTGTCAGTACGGAGTTTGTACTTTCTCCCCGTGATCTGTGTGGGTTTTCTCCTAGATCTTCGGTTTCCTCCCACCCTCCAAAGACGTACAGGTTTGTAGATTAATTGGCTTGGTAAATGTTAAAAAATTGTCCCTAGTGGGTGTAGGATAGTGTTAATGTGCGGGGATCGCTGGTCGGCGCGGACCCAGTGGGCCTAAGGGCCTGTTTCTGAGCGTAGTCTCTACACTAAACTAAACTAAAAGTCACTGCCTTACAGCGCCAGAGACCCGAGTTCAATCCTGACTGCTGGTGCTGTTTGTGCCGTCTCCCTGTGATAGACAATAGACAATAAACAATAGGTTCAGGAGTAAGCCATTCGGCCCTTCGAGCCACTATTCAATGTGATCATGGCTGATCATCCACAATCAGTACCCCGTTCCTGCCTTCTCTCCATATCCCCTGACTCTGCTATCTTTAAGAGCCCTATCTAGCTCTCTCTTGAAAATATCCAGGGAACCGGCCTCCACCGCCCTCTGAGGCAGAGAATTCCACAGACTCACAACTCTCTGTGTGAAAAAGTGTTTCCTCATCTCCATTCTAAATGGCTTACCCCTTATTCTTAAACTGTGGCCCCTGGTTCTCGACTCCTCCAACATCGGGAACATGTTCTTGGTTCTTGGTTCTTGGGTCCTCCAAAATATTGCAACTTGTGGCGGCTCCTAAGGGTCGTCCCATTATACTGCCGAACCCCTCGGCACAGGAGTGGTGCAGTCCGGAGGCGGTCCTTAGCCGGAGGGTATAAAAGGCAGGGTTTGGGTGCCATCTTCCCCTGGTTTCGTCTTCCCCTGAACCGGGAGGAAATAAAGTATAGTGCTTCTCAAACTGCGGACTACTTGCCTCATTCTGAGACCCACGCACTACATTGGTGACCCCCAACGCTCCATTGGCATCATGATGGAGACAGAACAAAGCCCTACCTCCTCACACGCCAGCCCGACCCTGTCTCTGGACGCGGTCTCCGTAAAACTGCCCAGCTTCTGGACCACACGGCCGCTCATCTGGTTCCAGCAGGCGGAGGCCCAGTTCAACCTGCGGGGCATCACGGTCGATGCCACCCGCTTCTATTACCTGGTGGGAGCCCTCGACCAGGATGCGGTGGAAGAAGTATCGGACTTCCTCGCAGCCCCCCCGGACAATGACAAATACCTCGGCCTGAAACAGCTCCTGCTCCAAATTTATGGACTAAGTAGGATGGAGCGGGCAGGTAGGATCCTGCATATGGGGGGCCTGGGCGACCGGCGGCCATCTACCCTCCTAAAGGAAATGGTGGACGTCGGGCGTCAGCGTTTGGTCAACGCCACTACAATGGAGCCGATCACATTGCGCTTGGGTCATGGGGGGCCGGCCGGAGGCCGTGTCGATTGACCGTTTGAAGCCGGCGCACCTGGACATTGACCAGCCGGTGCTGGTTGCTCAACCTCGGCCCCGAGGGCGTCCCCCCTCACGACTCCCTCCACCTGTCACTCCACCTGTCCTCCCGCCGGCCCCTCGACCTGTCCCTCCACCTACGCCCCCGCAAGCCCCGGGATCTGCTGACTTCCGCACGCGGGCCGGCCGGGTCGTGCGCCCGCCGGTGCGTTTTGTGCCTCTGGTTCTGGGGGGGGGTCCTGTGGCGGCTCCTAAGGGTCGTCCCATTATACTGCCGAACCCCTCGGCACAGGAGTGGTGCAGTCCGGAGGCGGTCCTTAGCCGGAGGGTATAAAAGGCAGGGTTTGGGTGCCATCTTCCCCTGGTTTCGTCTTCCCCTGAACCGGGAGGAAATAAAGTATAGTGCTTCTCAAACTGCGGACTACTTGCCTCATTCTGAGACCCACGCACTACAAACTGGAATTTAAACTGGAGGTGGTGAAGGGAGGGATTAAGCCAGAAAGGGTATAAAGAACACACACTATAGAATTTAACATAAAACATCCCCACACAGTAGAATCAAAGTTTCCCACTGTGTGGGAAGGCAACAAAGTCAGTCTCTTCCTCCACTGCTCCTCGTGGTCAGGGCCTGACCAGTGTTTCCTGCCTCTAGTATGTCCAAACCCTTAATCTATATTACTAAAAGTCTGTTCTTGACCGGTTTTGGCCATCTGTGCTGCGATTTCCGAGAGAACGCCGCCACCTACGGCCGTCATTTTTGGCCACCTTGCTCAGAGCCCCCCTCCGCCACATGTGTGCCGAGGATTTTTCCCGTCGATTAAAAATGACAGAGATATTAATGTTTTTACAAAATTTCCCATTCTCTCTGCTGCCCCCACTGGCGGCAGGGGGGAGGGACTATAAAACCAGGAAGTGGTGTGCCACACAGTCTCTTCAAGATGGAGGAAGGCAGAGGGTCACATTTCTCTGTGCTGTGAATAACACTGAACACATGTCGACTCAAATGTAAGTGCCCTTAGTGGTTCTAAAATGCTTGCAGAATGTGTCTATTGGGTCTAAAGCTTGCAAAAAGTGTCTCTATAGGTTCTAAAGCTTGCAAAAAATGTCTATATTGGTTCTAAAGCTTGCAAAAAGTGTCTCTATTGGTTCTAAAGCTTGCAAAAAATGTCTATTGGTTCTAAAGCTTGCAAAAAATGTCTATTGGTTCTAAAGCTTGCTAAAAAATGTCTATTGCTTCTAAAGCTTGCAAAAAAATGTCTATTGGTTCTAAAGCTTGCAAAAAATGTCTATTGGTTCTAAAGCTTGTAAAAAGTGTCTCTATTGGTTCTAAAGCTTGCAAAAAAAATGTCTATTGGTTCTAAATCTTGCAAAAAAATGTCTATTGGTTCTAAAGCTTGCAAAAAAATGTCTATTGGTTCTAAAATGGTTCATACTAGCGCTCCAGAAAGTGCCCCCCTTCCCCTGGTTGGCTTGGCTGTGTCTTGAAATTGAAAGGCACTACTTACTGCAAATGGTGGCTTGGTTGCTTTGGCTTGAAGTTAAAAGGCACTACTTACTGCAAATGGTGGCTTGGGTGCAATGGCTTGAAGTTGAAAGGCATTACTTACTGCAAATGGTGGCATTAATTTGAAAGGCACTACACTGCAAATGGGGCTTGGGAGCATTGACTTGAAGTTGAAAGGCACTATTTCCTGCAAATGATGGCTTGGGTGTGGCTTGAAGTTGAAAGACACCACTTACTGCAAATGGTGGCTTGAAGTTGAAAGGCACTACTTACTGCAAACGGTGGCTTGGTTGCTTTGGCTTGAAGTTGGAAGGCACTACTTACTGCAAATGGTGGCTTGGGTGCTTTGGCTTGAAGTTGAAAGGCACTACTTACTGCAAATGGGGCTTGGGAGCTTTGGCTTGAAGTTGAAAGGCACTACTTATTGCAAATGGTGCTTGGGAGCTTTGGCTTGAAGTTGAAAGGCACTACTTACTGCAAACGGTGGCTTGGTTGCTTTGGCTTGAAGTTAAAAGACACCACTTACTGCAAATGATGGCTTGGGTGTGGCTTGGTTGAAAGGCACTACTGACTGCAAATGGGGGCGTAGGTGCATTGGCTTGAAGTTGAAGGGCTACTTCCTGCAAATGGTGGCTTGGGTGTGGCTTGAAGTTGAAAGACACCACTTACTGCAAATGGTGGCTTGAAGTTGAAAGGCACTACTTACTGCAAATGGTGGCGGGTGTGGCTTGAAGTTGAAAGACACCACTTACTGTAAATGGTGGCATGATGTCGAAAGGCACTACTTACTGCAAATGGTGGCTTGGGAGCTTTGGCTTGAAGTTGAAAGGCACTACTTACTGCAAATGGTGGCTTGGGAGCTTTGGCTTGAAGTTGAAAGGCACTACTTACTGCAAATGGTGGCATGAAGTTGAAAGGCACTACTTACTGCAAATGGTGGCTTGGATGCAATGGCTTGAAGTTGAAAGACACCACTTACTGCTAATGGTGGCTTGCGTGTGGCTTGGGTGTGGTTTGAAGTTAAAAGCCACTACTTACTACAAATGGTGGCATGGGTGCATTGGCTTGAAGTTGAAAGGCACCACTTACTGCAAATGGTGGCATGAAGTTGAAATGCACTACTTACTGCAAATGGTGGCTTGGGTGCTTTGGCTTGAAGTTAAAAGGCACTACTGTAAATGCACTTACTTCCTGTTTGCACTGTATATTGATTTTAGATAAAACGCTACCACTTACGGCTGTGATTTTTGGCCATCTTACTCGGCCCCCCCTCCGCTGAGCTGGTGCAGAGAATTCTTCCCATCAATGAAAAATAAAAGTGTTATTAGTTTTTTAAAAAATGTTGAGAATCTCTCTCCTGTCAATCACTCCATGAAAGCCACACATTTTCCGGGGGGGAGGGGTTATAAAACCCAGAAATGTGGGTGTGGCTCAGTCTCTGCAAGATGGAGGAGGGAGAGGTCACGACTCGCTGTCTTTAGTGACTTTGCACCCTACTTCAAATGGTATGAAATTGCACTTGAATTTGGTGGCCTTGCACCCTGCTAGAAGTGGTAAGAAACTGCACTTGAATTTGGTGGCCTTATACCCTGCTTGAAATAGAATTTCAAGAATTAGCCGTGAGTCAACTACCAGCCCACCAGCCGTGAGTGAGTGAGTTGCCAGCACAACAGGCTTGATTGACTGAGACGCCAGCCCAAGAATCCATTTGGCGCACAATTTGCATACTAGCCCTCTGGAAACCAGTCCCTTCAGCCCACAACACCCATACTAGCGCTCTAGAAAGCCCCCCCAACTGGCCACCAATATTAGAATTGGTGGAGAGGTGGAATATTGCGTTGGATGACCAGCCCTCCTGTGTGATGCTGGGACCTAACGGGTCCCACTTAGTCTAGTAATCTTATATGTTTCAATAAGATACCCTCTCATCCTTCTAAATTGCAGAGTGTACAAGCCCAACCGCTCCATTCTCTCAGCCCCGCCATCACGGGAATTAACCTTGTAAACCTACGCCGCACTCCCTCAATAGCAAAAATGTCCTTCCTCAAATTAGGGGACCAAAACTGCACACAATACTCCAGGTGTGGTCTCACTAGGGCCCTGTACAACTGCATCTTTTACATTCTCCCTGTGATCATGTGGGTTTTGTTCAGGTAATCTGGTTTCCTTTCAAATCCCAAAGTTGCCCAGGTTTGCAACTTAATTGGCTTCTGTAAATTGTGCCTAGCGTGTAGATAAGAAATAGTGTTTGGGTGATCACTGGTCAGCATGGACTCGGTGGGCCGAAGGGCCTGTTTCCATGCTGTATTTGTTGCCACCTTCTAAGGCACTGGAACACTGGAAGTGATGCAATGCTGCTTTGATTTGGGCAGTGAACATCATTGAATGCGTACAGTGATGCAGTGAAATGCTTGTTCTGCATGCTATCCATCAAATCGTACCATACATGAGTATAATGGATCCTCTTCTGGAACAGCACGCAGAGATAATGCAGATTGAAGGAGTGACAGCTGCCAAGAATGTCCCACTGCCCTGATTAACAAACTATAATCCATACAATGAAATGTAATCAATAATTAAATGTCCCATAACCCATTCAAGCTGGCTCCACTCTACTGCATCTGTTCCCTTTGTCCCGTTCATTGATGTACTGAAGAAGGGTCCTGGCCTGAGACGTTGTCTGTCGATTTCCCTCCGCAGATGCTGCCTGGCCCGCTGAGTCCCTCCGGCAGTTTGTTTTCTAGATCCCAACCTTTTTCTACTTTTGTTACAAATGTTCATGAATAATGAATGCGAACCCCAAGGAGCTTTGATGGGCTTTGAGATTTGTGCTCTTTGAAATATTGAGGAAAGTTATGTGGATAGAATAATAAAAATGGTTATTTGGCATGGTTTATTAAAGAATCCTTCAGATGAACAATGTGCGTTTCCCCATATTTGAAGTAACATTGAACACCATTTCCAGTTGTTTTACTTACTCTACAATCAGCAAGGCTGGACTACAGATAATAAGGACCTACTGCAATATAACACCCAATGTAAAAATAAGGACCCACTCCAATATAAGTGATCGGCACAGTGTTAGAGTTAGTCTTACAGGTTCGAACCTGACTGCAGGTGCTGTCTGAATGGAGTTTGTACGTTCTCCCCGTGACTGCCTGGGTTTAATCCGGGTGCTCCCGTTTCCTCCCATACTCCAAAGATGTATAGTCCTGTAAATTAAAAATCGTCCCTAGTGTGTGACATAGTGTTAGCGTTCAGAGTGATCGCTGGTCGACGTGGGTTTCTGTGGGTCGAAGGACTTGTTTCCATGATGTATCTCGAGAGTCTAAAATCCAAAGTCTAAGATACAAATCTGATAATTTAAGATTTAAAGATGAGATTTATTCTACTGACGTGAAGAATGTTAATTGGCAGCTTGTGAAGAATGTATACCATTCTGCAAGAAAGTTTCAAGATTGTCTAGAGATGATATGGAATATCTTTGATTTTTGTTCGCCTTAATATTGTCATTAATTGATTAAATGAGCCTTATTGCAGAAAACCGCTGGCATAGGATGAATCACTGGATTGTAATAGAAACACTGTTATTCACGAATAATGAAGTTTTGCCAGACATTTGTGCACATTAATACTCAAGATGAAAGTAGCTATTGTGGCACAGTGATGTTCAAATGAAAAATGGTTCACAATTGGACATTTGGGCTTGAAAAAGTGCAAACAATTTTTTTTTCTGGAAACAAAGGGAATATTGACCGGAAACTCAACTGGACCAGCTGCAGGAAGAAATAAGGAACTGCAAATGCTGGTTTACTAAAGAAGGATACAAACTGCTGGAGTAACTGAGAGGGTCAGGCAGTATCTCTGGAGAACATGGATAGGTGACGTTTCATGTCAGGACCCTTCTTTAGTCTAAATGTAGGTTCCCGACCCAACATGTCATATCTATATGTTCTCCAGAGATGCTGCCTGACTTGCTGAGTTACTCCTGCACTCTGTGTCCAGCCACATGAAGACCTCAATTACCAGAGAAAGGCAGAGGGTTGGTATCCAATGGTGAGTGTCACATTTCTTCACTCTAAAGCACTTCCTTCAAGAAAACACAAGGCAAGTATAGAATGGATTATGCTCCACTTGCCTGGAGGAGTGCAGGCCCCTAACAATCAGGAAGCTCAATGCTAAGTAACTCATCAACGTAAAGGCAAAACTAAAGTAAAACTAAAACTAAAGCTAAAAGTAAAAGTTAAAGTCGGGTGGCACGTTGGCACAGCGGTAGAGTTGCTGCCTTAAGGGCCTGTCCCACGAGCATGCGACTGCATGCGGCAAGCGCGACCAAACAGGAAGTGGGGGCCGCACGGAGGTTGAGTGAGTGACGTGAAGTTCGAGCGAAGCCCGCGGGAAGTTCGCGCGTAATGTACGGAGTCAAGATGCTGCGTCCGGCGTCGAGACGCTGCGTATGCCCGTTGAAGCGGTGCGTACGATGTCGAGGCGGGCGGGCCGAATTTTATAACACTGTCAGTATTTCGGAGCCCCGTGCGATGTCGAGACCAGTTCAGCACAACTCCATATGGCTCCGGCGATCGAAGTGGCACCGGCCCTGCGTGGCCGGCCGTCGCTTGAGCAGGCGCATGCTCGTGGGACAGGCCCTTGACAGGTCCAGGGACCCAGGTTTGATCCTGACTATGGGTGCTGTCTGTACTTCTCGCTTATAATTGTTTACAGAAGCCAATTAACCTACAAACCTGTACATCTTTGAAGTGTGGGAGGAAACTAGAGCACCCGCGAAAATCCACATGGTCACTGGGAGAACGTACAAAACTCTGTACAGACAGCACCCGTAGTCAACATCGAACCCGGGTATCTGGCGCCGTAAAGCAGCAACTCTACCACTGCGCCACCATATTGCGTGGAAGGGTTTTTTTTTTTTCTCACTCCTCCGGTCAGTAAATGTTTGACCTTCTACCTCACTTGTGATAGCTGCCATTTTGTGTCATCGTGGGTGGAGAGCAGTGAGCTGGGTCATATTGTGGAATAGATCGGGTAAACACACAGAGTTTCTTTCCCAGAGTAGGGGAACCAAGAAGCAGAGGACATAGGTTTAAGGTGAGGGGGGGGAATGTAATAGGAACTTAAGGGGTAACTTTTTTCCACAAAGGGTGATGGGTGTATGGAACGAGATGCGAGAGGAGGTAGTTGAGGCTGGGACAATCGCAACATTTAAGAAGCATTCAGATAGGTACATAGATTGGATAGATGTAGCGGGATATGCGCAGGTGGGACTAGTTTGGATGGGACATGTTGGCCAGTGTGTGCAAGTTGAGCTGTAGGGTCTGTTTCCATGCTGTATGACATGGGAGAATCTGTATCTCAGCCAACAGAATAGCTTACTGGGGGGACACTGCCGTTCATGTCTTGCCCCAACAATGAAATCATTGCTTTCTGACTTGAGAGACGGAATAAAAGTATAGCTGCCAAGAGGCAAAGATATAAACGGACATGAAGCCAGCACTGCATGCATGTGGGTCTTAAATTGCCGTGATCCTGATGCTGTAAAATCTGGTGTGAGCTATTCTCAGCTTTGTTCCAGAGGAACTGGACACCAGTCATTGGATTTCTCACAGTCAGTAGCATCCCCAGTGTAAACTCACAGGATTTACCCCCATCCCCGTTGTTGGCTTCATTGCAGCCATAAAATGTTCTGTGGAGTTGCCATCGGCAACAAGAGGCCCACGAGCAGCTGACCGTTCCAACAACCCAGCGAGCAGACCGTAAAAGCAGCTATAAACGGTGTAATAGATTCCACTGACTTCCAGCCACAAGCACTGTTGCAGGCCACTTCTGAAAGGTGCGTTTATTGGGAAAGTGAGTCCGAAGCTGTATATTTCTGTAAAACCCGTTGGCCAGTTGAGAAAGTGATGAAAGGTTTATCTGAACTGTTGCAGTCCTAATGCTTATGACAGACTAGGGAGAGAAGTGTATGCAACCTATGGTGTTAGCCTTTAGTTTTAAAGAATAAAGTTCTCATAACTTGCTACAAAATATTTTTTTTTCCCTTACGGATTAGGAGTCTGGTGGAAAGCCGACCTTGCCAGACGTTGCATACATCCTGAGCCACCCTGATGACGTTGCTAGGGTGGAGGCCCACATGTGTCCCATTGTGTCTTCATTCAGTTTTATTGGAGCCAGCACATTTGACTGGCCCACAGCCAGCCCAGCCTAGCCCTGGAAAATTCAGAGCACTTCCTTCCATCTTTCCTTCCCTTCCCCTTCAACTACAACAAGCAGTTTCGTTCAGGCAGTTTCCGACTGTTTTTCTGCAGAAAGGGTTTGGGGAAAAAAAAAATTGTGAGCGTTGGGTTTTGAAAATAAAGTGGATTTACACAAGTCTACCTACTCCGGGTAGTCAGAGAGTGATACAGAGTGGAAACAGACCCTTCTGCCCAACCTGCCCACACCGATCAACATACCCCATCTACCAGCAGTCTCACCTGCCTGCATTTGGTCCACATCCCTCTAAATCTGTCCTATTCATGTACCTGTCTAATTGTTTCTTAAACATTGCAATAGTACCTGCCCCAACTACCTCCTCTGGCAGCTCGTTCCATACACCTACCACCCTTGGTGTGAAAAAGTTACCTCTCAGATTCCTATTAAATCTTTCCCCCTTCACCTTAAACCTATGTCCTGTGGTTCTCGATTCCCCTACTTTGCACAAGAGACTGTGCGTCCACCAGATCTATTCCCCTCACAATCTTACACACAAACAATTTTGTAAACAATTGCTACAAATTATTGGAAATAAAGTGGATTTACACAAGTCTACGTATGTTGGGTATTGCAAAGAAAGTGGATTTTCACAAGTCTACATAAAAATGTGCCTGGACAAAAGATGATTAATATACTAATGGTAGTTGCTTTCCCTAAGGACCATAAACAATAAACAATTCATTAATCTGTTTTGGCAATCGATAAACCTTGACCTGGAACTTTGTCATATTTTACTGCCGTTAATTTGGCTCATAATGGTTGTTTTTACCTTCTCCTGATGAGCCCAAGCCTCTCTCATAGACACTGCCCCCAACTCATAGCATCTGCAAGCTTCTTGCTTTAACCGCACCAATGTGATGGCAGCAACTTTGTTCCTGACGTGGGTGAAACACAATCTCCTTCACCTGACATTGATATAGCTGAGGGGTTGAAACACTAAACAGACTTCAGATGATTTCATGTGAGCCGCTTTAATGAGTTTAAAAGCTTTTCTTTCGGCGAGAACCTGCGCTCTGTATATCAATGCTTCAAAGCCACAGACTCAGTGCGTCTGAGCTTTATCAGATGCAAACCTTCTGCCAAACACTTGGACTAACCAAGCAGTAGCTCTGACGAAACAGAGCTGACCAGTAGAAATATCTCTACACCCTTTTTATAACAGAGATTTTATATGGCAGCACAGTGGCGCTGTGGTAGAGGTGTTGCTTCACAGTGCCAGAGACCCAGATTCAATCCTTACTACGAGTGCAGTTTCTACATTCTCCCTGTGATCGCGTGGGTTTTCTCCGGGTGCCCTGGTTTCCTCCTACAGTCCAAAGACGTGCGGGATCGTAGGTTAATTGCCATCCATATAATTGTCCCTGCTGTGTACGATAGAACTAGCGATCATTGGTCGGCGCGGACTCGGTGGGCCGATGGACCTGTTTCCACGCTGCATCTCCAAACTAAACTAAACTAAAGATGGAACAGGAGCAAGAGAGCGACAGAGCGAGGTATTAAATTAACAAACTAGAAGAGGGAATAGAATTGAACTCAACAGCTTGGAAAGGCCATGAGGGTAAAATTCCACAGTACAGCCCACTCACTATTACACTGCTGCCCCACAGAGTGTGTGCTGGCAGCATAACTCGTTCCTGCTCCTTTTTGAGAAACAATCTGTCAGGGCTTTGTATTTCACCAGGTACATCATAGCCACAATGAATCAAGTTACCAATTGTTTTAAGTGAACCCTTCTCAGGCATCATTTATTAAGTGTAAAATATTAACTCACCCAGTTCACCTCCCTGTGACTAAAGAAATTCTCCCTCATCTCCTTTGTAAAGATATGTTCTTTTATTCTGGTCCTAGACTCTCCCACTAGTGGAAACATCCTCTCCACTACTCCCTCTAGGCCTTTCACTATTCGGTAAGTTTCAATGAGGTCACCCCTCATCATTCTAAACTCGAGTACAGGACCAGAGCTATCAAATGTTAACCTAATCATTCCTGCAGTCATTCTCGTAAAACTCTTCTGGGCCTTCTCCTACGTCAGATATGCGGCCCTACACTGCTCACAATACTTCATCCTCCATCAAACTTCAACAGCTCCATTAGCCACTTACAATTATTCTTGCTCCAGAATTAATACCTGCAATGACGTGGGTTGGGATGTCAGCTAACAGTGTACAATACTAAGCAAGACACAAAAGTGCTGGAGTAATTCAGAGGGTCAGGCAGCATCTGTGGAGGGTACGGACCGGCGATGTTTGGGTCGGGACCCTTCGTCTGACTCTTTTCAAATCCATTCCATTCACATGTGCCGGCTGACCCAATGAGTTACTCCAGCACTTTGTGTTTGCTCAAGATTCCAGCATCTGCAGGTCTCCATTATCCTGTTGCTCCAGAGGTATACATTGTGATAGTTTGAATAGTGGAACTGGTTCTTGCCTGACCAAATATTATAAACTTGTATACTTCTGAAGAGCAGGGAAGCTGAAATAATGGGTTATATTCAGGAATCTTCAGGATAGCAAGGAAAATAAAACTCACCATTCAACTGTTTTACCTTTCAAATCTCTGTTTATTGTAAAGAGAAATAAGGTTTTTTTGCAGTAATTATGTAACTGTAACGGAGGCAAGTAAAAACAGCGACATAAATGCAACATAGGAAAAGATACTAAGGTACACAAAAAAGCTGGAGAAACTCAGCGGGTGCAGCAGCATCTATGGAGCGAAGGAAATAGGCAACGTTTCGGGCCGAAACCCTTCTTCAGATCTGAAGAAGGGTTTCGGCCCGAAACGTTGCCTATTTCCTTCGCTCCATAGATGCTGCTGCACCTGCTGAGTTTCTCCAGCTTTTTTGTGTACCTTCGATTCTCCAGCATCTGCAGTTCCTTCTTAAACATAGGAAAAGATACTGTCTGGATCAATTAACTTTTTCTTTCCGATACACAATTTGAATCAGCATCTTACTACAAGGGCTAATTAGCCACAGATAAATATCGAGAGAAACGCTCATTTCACCAATAACAGTGGGTCATCAAACCTCCAAGGATAGTACCAATTTGTCATTAAGATGGGAATTAGCTGAAGAAACGGCACAATAGTGCTGCAGTAGAGTTGCTGCCTTACAGCGTCCGAGACCCGGGTTTAACCCTGACCACAGGTGCAGTCTGTACAGTTTGGACGTTCTCCCTGTGACTGTGTGGGTTTACTCCGGGTGTTCCGGTGTCCTCCCACATTCCAAAGACGTGCAGGTTTGCTGGTTAATTGGATTCTGTAAATTGTCCCTAGTGTGTAGGATAGAACTAGTGTACAGGTGATCATTGGTTAGCATTGACTTGGTGGGCCAAAGAGCCTGTTTCCACACTGTATTTCAAAGCTAAACTAAACGGAAATGAAAAATGAAATGATTCAATTTATTGTCATTGTCAGTGTACAGTACAGAGACAACGAAATGCATTTTTAGCATCTCCCTTGAAAGGGAGACACAGGGCGTCGCGGTGTGCCCGCGCCTGCCGCCGTAACATTCCATTACAGGCAAAGGTGGGTGAAGTGTCTTGCCCAAGGACACAACGACAGTATGCACTCCAAGCGGGATTTGAACCGGCTACCTTCCGGTCGCCAGCCAAACTCTTAGCCCATTGTGCTATCTGTCGTCTACTGTGGACTCAGTGGGCTGCAGGCCCTGTTGCCACACTCTATCCCGAAACTCAGATACACTAAACAATGACCATGAGACATAGGAGCAGTATTAGGCCATTCAGCCCATCGAGTACTCTGCCATTCGATCATGGCTGATCTCATAAGGTCATATCATAAGTGATAGGAGTACAATTAGGCCATTCGGCCCATTAAGTCTACTCCGCCATTCAAACATGGCTGATCTATCTCTCCCTCCTAACCCCATTCTCCTGCCTTCTCCCCATAACCTCTGATACCGTACTAATCACAAATTTATCTATCTCTGCCTTGGATATATCCACTGACTTGGCCTCCCTAGCCTTCTGTGGCAAAGAATTCTACAGATTCACCACCCTCTAACTAAAAAAAATTCTCCTCATCTCCTTCCTAAAAGAACGCCCTTTAATTCTGAGACTATGACCTCTAGTCCTAGACTTTCCCATCCTCTCCACATCCACTTTATCCAAGCCTTTCACTATTCTGTATGTTTCAATGAGGTCCCCCCTCATTCTTCTATTTTTCCCTCTCAACCCCATGAAGAAGCCAGGGTTCTTTAAGCGTTGAACAGAATAGATTTGTGCCAATTGCCGTTCTTCCCTAGTTTGTGTGAAACACACCTGTGAGAGAATGATCCCAGCGTTGATCCCACACCTCTTGCCAAATGCTACTTATCTTGAAGCCTGTAAGTTCTCACTACAGCCACACAACACTTTGCGCATTGATGCAAAATGAAAATTATATTGATCGAAGGCGAGATTGCTGTGTAGCTGGGCCATTAATTTAATGCGCTGCTTTGAATAGTCTATTCATTAATGATGCCATGGGTCATATCTTTTCTTCCCTGTTTATTCATTTTCAGTATCATTACACAGTGCGATAGCTTGCTTGCATGGCTTTCCGTTGATTCCGTTCCCATTACCGGTACCCTGCTGTACAGTTACAGGAGAGTTATCCTCGGTGCCTGCCTTCACTAACACTGATCATCTGATCATTATCACATTGTTGCTGCTGGGATCTTGCTCTGCACACATTTCTAACAATTCAGCGGTGACCACATTTTAAATAGTATTTTGTTGGCTGTAAAACATCTGGGATAAATATCTTTTATTTTTCTTGTCCGTGGAGAGTTGTTGCAAGACCAAGTATGTTGGGTTATTAAAGCCAAGTTCTGCACAATTGCCAATAGAGCACAGCTTTAAACACAAAAGAAAAAAAACAGCCAGAAATCAAATCAATAGGAAACGTATTCCGCTGTCATTTAGTTTAGCTTTGAGACACAGTGTGGGAACAGGCCCTTTAGCCCACCATGTCCGCACCAACCACAATCACCCATGAACACTAGCTCTATCCTGCACACTAGGGACAATTTTTTTACGGAAGCCAATTAACCTACAAACCTGCACGTTTTTGGAGTGTGGGAGGAAACGGGAGCACCCAGAGAAAACCCACGTGGTCACAGGGAGAATGTACACACTGTGCCACTTATGGTCTTATGGGTTGTGCTGTTTGACTGTGATATTAAGTCTGCTGCTGGCTGTGTAGATTGCCGCTGTGAATTAAAAATCTAGGTGCTGGACATATGCAGTTGGTTAGGGAGACTCTGCATCTAAAAAGTATTTTAGATTTGTATTAGAGGTGAACTGCTCGGGTAGAAGTGGAACAAGGAACAGCAGATTAGTATGCGTGTCAGGGGTTATGGGGAGAAGGTAGAAGAATGGGATTAGGAGGGAGAGATAGATCAGCAGTGTAGACTTGATGGGCCGAATGGCATAATTCTAATCCTATCACTTATGACCTTATGAACAGATGCTGGCTAATACACAAAGGACACAAAGTGCTGGTCATACAGAATCTCTGGAAGACATGGATAGATGATGTTTTGGTTTGGGACTCTGGTTCGCACTGATTGTAGATGGGGAGAAGAAAGCTGGAAGAGGGGAGAAGCAGGACAGAGTGTGGCAGGTAATACGTGGACACAGGCAAGGAGTCATACAGTGTGGAAACAGGCCCAACTTGCCCACCAATATGTCCCATCCACACTAGTCCCACAAGCCTGCCTTTGACCTATATCCCCCTAAACCTATCCTACCCATGTACCTGTCTAAATGTTTCTTAAACATGCGATAGTACCTGCCTCAACTACCTCCTCCAGCAACTCGTTCCATATACCCACCATCCTTTGTCTAAAAATGTTACCTCTCAGGTTCCTATTAAATCTTTCCCCCCTCTACCTTAAACCTATGTCCTTTGGTTTTTGATTCTCCTATTCTGGGCAAGAGACTCTGTGCATCTACCCGAACTATCCTCTCACGATTTTGTACACCTCTATAAGATCACCCGTCACCCTTATCCTCCTGCGCTCCAAGGAATAGAATGCTAGCTTGCTCATCCTCTCCCTTCAGTCCTAACAACATCCTCATAAATCTTCTCTGCACCCTTTCCAGCTTGAGATACGCAGATGGTCAGAGATAAGAGCAGAGGTGTGATACAGGATTGCAAAGTTGGCCGGTTAGCAGGTGTTTGAAAGGACCTGGATAAGAATGAGAAGCAGGGTTATGAGGAAGAGCAGTGGAGAGAGTCCTGTTGCTTCTCACATAGAGACAGTGGCGACTCACACAGGTCAAAATGGAGAAATTAACACAAGCTGAGTTTGAGTTGAGTTGAAGGTACACAAAAATGCTGGAGAAACTCAGCGGGTGCAGCAGCATCTATGGAGCGAAGGAAATAGGCAACATTTCGGGCCGAAACCCTTCTTCAGAGTTGAGTTAAGTTGAGTTGGGCTTAGTTGAGTTTCGTTTATTGTCACGTGTACCGAGGTACAGTGAATAGCTTTTATTGCGTACTAACCAGTCAGTGGAAAAACAATACATGATTACAATTGAGCCATCCACAGTGTACGTGAGATACATGACAAAGGGAACAATACGAATAACATTTAGTGCAAGATGAAGTCCAGTAAAGCCCGATCAAGTCCAGTAAAGTCCACTAAATGTCTAGGAAAGTCCGCTCAAAATCTGAGCCTATGAATTGCAATTTCTCGGAGCCCCAAGCTCGGATAGGCCAGTTGAGCATCAGCTCATAAGGTCCAGCTTGCAATCAAGGCTGGAATCTCCCTTGAGGAACCTTGAGGTCCTCTGATGAACTCCTACCACTATCTTTAATTGTAAATGTGAGACGGGTCCTACAACAACATATATTAACAGATGCCATCCCAGATAAGAGGCAAAGATCTGAGTAGTATATGAGATTTCACACCGTTCAGACATAAAACATTTAAGCTGCTTGGATCACCATTTGAAGGCAGAGTGATCTCATTAAGGTTGGTAACACGATCCTAGGGTTCACTGCCTTGTGTAAATCATTCACTTTTCACATGAAGTTTAATGTGCAGTTCAAGCTCCTTCACTGCGTTTTGTGTCTGGGTAACTTCCTATGACTGATCTACCAGTTGTACTTGTATTTCAGCAGAAACACAAAAGTGGTAAGAAGTGGCCGAATCTAAGGTCACCGAGCGAGTTATTTTCAGCCTTCGGTGTGATTTTTAAAAGGAAAAGAAAGAAAATAAATGAGGACAGGTCTGGTCAGCAGTGAGTGAGCGGTACAGAGTTTACAGCAGTGTGAGTTACCAATTACTATGGAGGATATGGCGTAGGCTATATCTGTATTCCCCACCTGCCTGTAAAAGCAGCCTGGATACAAATGGCAGCCACAAGCTGTTCTTGTAGCAACCCAGCAGAAAATAGAAACCATAAAACTGTTGCCAGGATAAAGTCGCAGAGGAGATTGGCTTATGTCTCCATTAATTTAGGATTGCTTTTGTTTTAAAGTAGTTACAACAATTATAGGAAACATTCATTGATCATTTAGTGTCAATAGGAATACTTGGGGCGACCCTTACAAATGTACAGATTTGCCAGTATCAATCTAATTATTGCAGTACAGGTGGATTTACACATGGACTTTGTTTGACTTTATTCATCCAGATGTTGTGCTCAGTTAGGCATCATTTGGCTTTTGTTTCAGAGAGAAGGCACGGAAACAAGCCCTTCAGCCCACCGAGCCCACGCCGACCGCTGATCACCCATTCGCATAAGTTGTATGTGGACGAAGGGTTCCAACCTGAAACGTCACCTATTCCTTCCCTCCAGAGATGCTGCCTGACCCGCTGATTTACTCCAGCATTTGTGTGTACTTACCTGCGAGAAACTGAGTATAGTCACGGTGTATGAAACTGGCCCCTGAGATGGCACACTTGCTGCATGAGAAAGGTTGAGTAGACTAGCTCATCATTCTTCAGGGTTCAGAAGAATGGGAAAGGAACTCATTGATCTTAAAGAGCTCGGCAGAGGGTGGATACTGGGAGGATACTTGCCTTGGCCGAGGAGTCTAGAACCAGGGGTCAGAGCCTCATGATACGGTGAAGATTCATTTACAACTGACAGGAAGGGAAAATTCTTTGCTCAGTGGATGATAAATCTTTGAAATTCTCCACCCCCCGAGGGTTGTAAAGGCTCAGTCACTGAGTTCATTTATTGGCAGATTCTGGCTATAAAAGGGAATAGTGCAGGAAAATGGTGTTGAGATCATGTCAAGTTGAATTTATAGTCAGAGGCACATGCACGGTGAGGCTCAGCTCCAATTAAAATCTTCCTTGCAGCAGCGTCACAGCCACATAGAGAAACACACAAACACTTCAATTAAAAATAAGTTGCACATAACATTTTGTAAGGCAGTAATAAGAAAAAATATTGTGCCAAAAAAAAATCGACATTAACGCAATCACAATTAGAGAGGACAAAAACAAGTTGGCAGTAGTCTAGGAGATGGTCTGCTGTGTCCGGTTGGCAAGGTAGGATTCTGGTTAGGAAGGTTGTTTCAGGAACCTGATGGTTGTCGGGAAGTAACTGTTCCTGAACCTGGTGGTGTGGGACTTCAGGCTTCTGTACCTCGTGCCTGATGGTGACAGCGAGAAGACGGCCTGAACCGCTATAGTAGGGATCCCTGATGATGTGTCAGCCTAATTTAGTTTAGTTTAGTTTAGTTGAGGTTAGTTTAGTTTAGTTTAGTTTAATAGACAATAGGCAATAGACAATAGGTGCAGGAGTAGGCCATTTGGCCCTTTGAGCCAGCACTGCCATTCAATGTGATCATGGCTGATCATCCCCAATCAGTACCCCATTCCTGCCTTCTCCCCATATCCCCTGACTCCGCTATTTTTAAGAGCCCTATCTAGATCTCTCTTGAAAGCATCCAGAGCATCCACCGCCCTCTGAGGCAGAGAATTCCACAGACTCACCACTCTCTGTGAGAAAAAGAAAAGTTTAGTTTAGAGGTACAGCATGGAAACTGGCCCTTCGGCCCACTAAGTTGATGCCGACCATTGATCACCAATGTTCCCAAGTTCTATGTGATCCCACTATCTCATCCCCCCCCCACACACACTCGGGACAACTTGCAGAGGCCAATTAACCACAAAAACAATGCCATTGGGATATGGTAGGAAACCAAAGCAAATGGAGGAAACCCATGCAGTCGCAGTGTTGACGTGCAAACTCTACACAGACAGCACCCGAGAGGACCTGGGTCTCTGGCGCTGTGAGGCAGTGGCCCCACCAGCTGCGCCACTGAGCCACCCTCTTGATGCAACACTTCATGTGGATACGTTTGATGGTGGGGAGTGCTGTGTCTCTGATGGACCTGGTTGAGGTAGAAGATCACCCATGATCTTGGTGACTGGTAGAGGAGGCTTAAAGGTCCAGGTTAGCTGCTCCTGCTCCACCAGTCACCAAGATCAAGAATTATTATGTTCTGGAAACACTTGCCTCGGAGTGTTAGGGATGGCATAGTGGCGCAGCGGTAGAGTTGCTGCCTCACAGCGCCAGATAACTGGGTTCGATCCTGTCTACAGGTGCTGTCTGTACGGAGCTTATACACTCACCCGTGGCTGTGTGGGTTTTCTCCGGGTGCTCCCGTTTCCACCCACACTCCAAAGACGTACAGGTTTGTAGGTTAATTGTCCCTAGTGTGTAGGATTGTGCTAGTGTAGGGGGTGATCGCTGCTTGGTGTGGACTCGGTGGGCCGAAGGGCCTGTTTCTGCACTGTATCTCTAAACTAAACTATGGAAAATAATAAAAAGCTCAGTCACACAAAATATATAACCTGCCTTGAAATGGGTTAAATATCATCATTCAACATGGCTTCCTGGTGTCATTCTATGTGGCCAAGATCTTGAGGTTTGGTAACGGTTTGTTACGGAGGAATTAAGAACAAAATGGTGCATTCCTACACTGCCCTTTCCAGAATGGAAGTGGATAATTATGGGGATGAGTGTGCTGAATCAATATTTGATATTGCCATATCGCTGGCCATTTCGGGCACTCAGTCTACAACCGACCAGGGAGTGTATCTGTCTGAAACTTATGTTTGGCCACAGAGACACAGACACAAAAGGAAATACAGATGCTAGAGTCTTGAGAAAAAATAAAGTGCTGGTGGAATTCAGCAAGTCAGGCAGCATCCGTGGTGGGACTGGGACAAGCGACATTTCACGTTGGGGCACTTCGGACGTCTTCTTCCATCTGAAGAAGGTCCCCAACCTAAAATGCCATCTGCCCATTCCCTCCACAGAAGGTGCCTGACCTGGTGAGTTCCTCCAGCACTTTGTGTTTTATTAATGTTTGGCCAATTGCTTAGGCAAATCAGGCATCAGTTGCGTGAGTATATGAGGCCTGGTTGTCCAATGAATTTGCGATTGACCGGAATTTACGCAGAAAACTGTAGTAATTTTTCTCTATTAGACAGCAACGAACAGCTCGTAAAGGAGACGCCAGACAGGTTAATTGAACAAGTGCTCATCTGAGTATGTGACTGGCGATTTAGGATTATTTTTCTTGGGTTTATGGGCTGTGTTAAAACTACAGCTGCGGTCACTCACTACCTTGTATTTATCTTAATCTTTGACACGCTCGTACCTAGCAGTGGGTCAGGCAGCATCTGTGGAGGGACTGGACAGACGACATTTCAGGTTGGGGCCCTTCTTCAGACGGAAGAGGGCGCCTTAATGGTATGGGCAAGTGGATTCTCTGTGCATCTGTTGAAAACTCTTTGAGGGACAGGCACTGTGGGATTCATCTTTAAGGCTGAATGTTTCTGCTCTGTTCAAAAACACACACAATGTGCTAGAGTAACTGGGCAGACAAGAATAGGTGACCTTTCAGGTCAGGACCTTAGTCCAGGGAGGTTACCTGCTGAATTACTCCAGAACATTGTGCCTTTGTTTGTAAACCAGCATCTGCAATCCCCTGATCCTACATATTTCTGCTCTGTGGTGTACATACGATATGTGGGCCCCAGTCTGAAGTGCAGAGTGTAGAGAATAGTCAGGGAACATGGAGCGCTCCAGAAGATGGCTCTGTTTAAGTTGAGGTTCTTCTCAGACATGCACACAATACATATGTAATGAAATATATTGTAAAATGTTCTCTCAGTCTCAGCAGTTTAACTGCAGCAGGAAGACCATCCTGCATTGTGTGCATGTGCCGAGACTGAGCTCCAAGCCATCAGTAACTCAGTCAGTGAAGTATCCACAGATATGGACCTTGCACACAACCTGCACAGACCGAGTTCCTCCAGCAGCCTGCCCCTGTTGTACAACAGCACCCTCTGACAATAAGCGTCCGTGGCAAGACTCAGGAAAAGCCCGGCCCTTTCCCATGTCTCGGGAACAACCTCTCAAGGAAGGCAGGCATTGACGATACACATTCAAACCACTTTTGCGAGCATGATGAAAATACGGACTTTTGCGAAGATTTGACCGGGTAAAAGTGTGGACTCAACAGGGATTGAACCCATTGGATTGACATTCCATGATGCAAGTGGTCTAATTGCAAATGACTGGATGCAGACGGGAGTGTGGGATAGATTGATAATGGAGCCAAGCAGCTTGGCTAACCACTACATTATGTTGCTATGCAAACACACATTGCACACTGCTCTACAGTATTGACTTAGTGACTCCTTGCTTCCCTCCTCTATGACCAGTAACACTTGCATCTGTCTTTCAAGCACCTGCTTGTGAAAGCACAGGAGCTGCTGTTCTCTCACCCCTGTTAATATAACCATTCTTCCAGCTGCGACACTGATTTATTTTCTCTTCTCCCAGCCTGACGCTCGGTGCTCGTTGTCCCCACACACGGCCTCCACTGTGCAGAGGTGACCAAACCTAACCTTGGCGAACCATCTGCAACTGTGCCTCTGAGCTTGGTTCAATGGCTCAATGGCTCTTCATTATCACATGTACAGAGGTACAGTGAAATTCTTTTATTCCTGCACACAGTTGAGAACAAAATACCACCATACCAAAGTGCAATCCCCGATTAGGTACAAAGTGTATAGAAATAATCCACTGAGACAGTATACAAGAGTCGCCAGGTTTTGGTGCCATTTTCAAAGTCCTGTCTGGATCGAGGAACGGGTGCCTGATCCAGGTGAGCCCCAGTCTACTGCAGGGTCTCCAGCCCTTGCCTTGATCCAGATCGACCCAGCCAGCAAACCATCGTCCGGCTGTTTATCCATTTAATTCTCCTTTCCCCTCACATTCAACTATCTCTGTTGTGGCAATGGTAGCCAGCCACAGGTTTATAACATAGAACATAGAAAATAGCACCTTGCACACAGCACATAGCACATAGCACACAGCACACAGCACATAGCACATAGCACATAGAGCACTACAGCACTGGAACAGGCTCTTTGGTCTACATTGTCTGCGCCAAACATGTTGCCAAGTTAAACTGATCTCATCTGCGTACACATGATCCTTGTACTTCCAATTCCATAAGTTATGACCTAAATCTTCACTTTGCATATCCATGTGGATGGATGTGATAAATGCCAACAATAGGGAGTGCAATATTCCAGAGACCAAGAGCTCTTCAAGATAGCGGAGTAAAGGGATATGGGGAGAAGGCAGGAACGGAGGACTGATTGTGGATGATCAGCCATGATCACAGTGAATGGCGGTGCTGGTTCGAAGGGCCGAATGGCCTATTCCTGCACCTATTGTCTATTGTCTATTCACTGAGTGTTCTATAACAACTAAAACAGCTTATTTTACTTCCGAGTCATGAGAGTGACTACGTGAAGAACCCGTCCAGCACGCATGCGCGACATGAGCGTTCACGCAGTGCAACAGCGACGCAGCGGGAGTCAGGCGCTCCCGCTACAGCTTAAAAAAGACGGACCGTCAGGTAAGTTTATTCTGAGGTTGTTTTTTCCGAAAAATAAGTTGTTTTGTTTTGTCTCACCAGGAATATGAGCAAAACAAGACAAGCCAAGAAGTCCGCCCCCCGTTCGACTCCAACAGAGGAGCGTTCCATCAGTGGGGGGCAAGAGGCGGTAGGACCGCTAACCCAGCGGTCCGCCATCCCCGACACCGTGCCGAGCCCAGTCCCGCTAGCGCAGCCTGAGCAGCGGGCTGGTTGTAAAGCAGCACGGAAGACCAACCGGCCGGTGGTATCCGATTCTTCGGACGGGGACGTCTCACCGCCCGCACGGGGCAGAGACAGCCGCCTGAGCCGCATGGAGCGGCTCGTGGAGCAAATGCTCCAGTGAGACTTGCTTCGAGAGGAGCAGTCTCGCGAAGGGAGTTCAGGCACTCCCACGACAGTGCCTCACAATGCACTGGCCATCACTTCCCCCTCATCCGAGGGCAGCTTTGACGACCAGGGCTGGGCTGGTCAAGAAGAGGGGTCACTGGCCGAAGATGTCGGGAGTACGCTTGGGGTACAGGACCAGGAAGAGCTGATGGATGTGGTAGACCGCTACGTGGCAGCTCCACGAGCAGGATGGCCATTAGAGCCAAAACTGGCGGCCAGCATTAACTACCTGTCCTTCAAGCCCCTACAAGAGCAGGTAGTTAATGAGGCCCTAGAGCTGTATTCGGCCCCAGAGAATTGCGCCTCACTCAACGTGCCGGCTGTCAATAGCCAAATCTGGGGGCACGTTGGGCCAAACATCCACAATCAAGAGCTCAAACTACAGCGGATCCTCAGGCTCCTGACGTCAGCCATCACTTCATATGCTCGTTCTGTGGATGGGGTGGAAATGACCACGAATCAGCAGGATACACTCGCACTGCTGTGCAATACCCAGTTTGAAATTAACAACCTCCGTAAGGAGATTATAAGACCTGCCCTCAACCCGAAATTCGCGGGTTTGTGCAAAACGCTGACCACAGAGCCAGAAATCCTGCTCTTCGGCAAGGACCTCTCCAAAAAAGTAAAGGACATGGAGGAGGAGTCCAAAACATTTGGCCTCATGAGGGCAGGCCCCGGGACGAGCAAACCCACTAAACCCAAGCGGCAGTACCCCACCGCGTCCACCAGTCGACGTCAACCCTATGGGACTGGTGAAAGCTCGGGGTCCGCACATCACCACTGGAAGCCTTTTTTAGGCCAAGGCCCAGAGCGGACCCCATGGAAAATGCGCCACCCCCAACCAGCAACACATCAGACAACACATCAGAAAACACATCGTCCGACAAAGAAACAGAAGAAACACCCGTAACCATGGAGGTAGGTGGGTCTGGTTCCTACCAGCATATAAAAAGTGGGGGTTCTATACTAACGGGGGAGATTACACCTGTTTGTGCAAGCATGGAAGTCTATCACGAATGACAAATATATACTCAACAGCATTCATGGATACCAAATAGAGTTTACTCTAGAAAACTTGCCACCAGTTCATCACTCACCCCAAAGGGTCTTTTCCCTCTCAGTTAAAGAAAAACGAGAGGGACAAGCTAAACTGGTGAGGCTAATTACAAAGGGTATCATTGAAAAAAACAAACATGAACCCTTGGAATTTGTCTCTAATATATTCACTAAAACCAAAAAAGATGGTGGATATCGCATCATCATTGACTTCACTAAATATGTTTGTTAAGCATATACATTTCAAAATGGAAACGTTTTTAACTGCCAAACAACTGATTTCCAAAGGATACTTCATGGCAAGCATCGACCTTAAAGATATGTCCTAAAGATGCTTACTATTCAGTACCCGTTCATAAGGATCATTGCAGATACCTGGATGGGGCAACTATGGCAGTTTAAAGCGTTGCCTAATGGGTTAACATCAGCCCCAAGATTATTCACCAAGATACTAAAACCAGCCTTGGCAATATTAAGAAAACAAAAACATATTGTCATGGAATATCTTGATGATATCTTAATAGTAGGCAAAACCATGGAATTGGCTATATCAGCTGTGTCAGCTACCAAACAATTGTTTGAAACCTTGGGATTTGTCTTACATCCAGATAAATCTAAGTTGATGCCATCCACAACCATGGACTATCTGGGCTTCACAATTAACTCAGTCCACATGTCTGTAACTTTGCCAAAAGACAAAACAAAAGCAGAATTGGCACAAACATGTAACAATTTAATGGTCAACGATCGACCAACCATTCGACAAGTGGCGAGAGTAATTGGAAAGATGGTAGCAGCATTTCCAGCTACACAATTTGGACCTCTGCACTATCAAAACTTACAAAGACATACGACATGCAGGTCACTTTGACCGGATCATGAAATTACCCACTGAAGCAATATCACAGCTACAGTGGTGGGTAGAGAACATTTGGCATAGTTCCAGCCCTATCATCATCGTTAACCCTACGTTAATTATTCAAACAGATGCCAGTGCTCAAGGCTGGGGAGCAACTAATTCCATATCCAGCACAGGTGGTAGATGGACTAACCTAGAGTCATCATTACTACTTACACTGGGCATAAATTATCTAGAAATGTTGGGTGCATTTTATGGATTAAAAGCATATTCAACAAATATGCATCACTTGCATGTTCGGTTACAAATAGACAATACCACGGTGGTGGCCTATATTAACCATATGGGCGGCATAAAATCGATATCATGTGACAAATCGGTCAACACAATCTGGCAATGGTGTGTCGACAGACATATTTGGCTATCAGCAACTTACCTGCCAGGTAAGCTAAATACAGTGGCAGACACCAGGTCACGCAAATTCAATGATAGCACCGAATGGATGTTAAATCCCAAAGTATTTGCTAAAATTACCAAGCAATATGGCACGCCAGATATCGATCTATTTGCATCCAGACTAAGTAACCAGGTTCCTATGCATGTCGTTTGGGAACCAGACCCCGAGGCAGCAGCGGTAGATGCGTTCGCGCAGGGCTGGGGAAATTTCTTCTTTTATGCATTTCCTCCCTTCTGCCTCATCAGTCGGGTACTATGCAAAATACAAATGGACTCTGCTTCAGGTATTTTGACAGTACCCGACTGGCCTACACAGCCATGGTTCCCAGTGCTCCTCGACATGATCGTCGAGACCCCAATGACTTTTCTCAGTAGCCCAGAATTGCTAACTCACCCAGTATCTGGCATAAGCCACCCATGCCACGATATAATTAAACTCTTGGGTTGCAGATTTTGAAAAGGCCTCTGCTGGGCCTGGGATTGTCAGAAAACACCATCAACACCATGACAGCATCCCACCGTGTATCCACAAGGAAACAATACTTATCAAGTATCAAGAAGTGGGAAAAATACTGTTGGGATACAGGAACCACTTACTCAACCACAACAGTAACCAATGTACTGGAGTTCCTGGCAGGCCTTCACCATAATGAAGGACTCAGCTACAGCGCCATTAATACAGCCAGAAGTGCTCCGTCTGCCTATTTAATTCAGGCACCAGGACAACAGGCCATGGGATGCCACCCCCTGGTGATCAAGCTCATGAGGGGGATATTTAACTCCAATCCCCCTAGACCAAGGTACACCCATATCTGGGATGTCAGTGTGGTCCTGACATACCTCAGGGGATGGTCACCAGCCAGGTCCCTCACCCTGGAACAATTAACTCTGAAGACGGTCATGCTGATGGCACTTGTGTCAGCACAAAGAGTCCAGTCACTTCACCTATTACGACTGGACAACATGATCATTACTCCAGACCATGTCTCATTTACTATCCAGGGGCTGGTTAAACAGAGCAGGCCAGGAACATCAAATCCAGTCATGGAATTCCGGGCCTACCCACCAGAACCACGGTTATGTGCCATGACCCACCTACTGAACTATATTGACACAACTAAAATCCATCGAGGGAGAGAAAAAGCCTTATGGGTCAGCCACAAGAAACCTTATGGTCGCGTAACAAGCCAAACCATTTCAAGATGGCTCAAGCAGGTGCTGAAAGCCGCTGGTATAAATACTAACATGTATAAATCTCACTCCACCAGGGCAGCATCCACGTCGGCGGCTAAGAGAATGGACGTACCAATAGACCACATCCTGGCTACAGCGGGGTGGTCTGGGGAAAGAACGTTTCAAAATTTTTATAATAAGCCGTTGGCAGAACCTGCTTCATTTGCAGAGAAAATATTACAATGTGCAAATATATAATTTAGCCCGGGGGAGCAATTTGTTTTTTGTTATTGTTAATAAATACCATTATTGTTTTTTACAAACAGATTCATGGTTGATTACAATAACATACTTCCTCCCTCAAATGTCTTCGGCAGTGAGTGAAGTATGAACTGTTACACGGTTTGAAATCACAGAGCTTTAAAATCTTCACGCAGTCACTCACGTGACTCCGAAGGAAAATAGTAAGATTAAACGAGAACTTACCAGTTTGAAGTTTGATCTGTATTTTATGAGTTACGATGAGGGATTACGTGCCCTCCGCTCCCACCCTCAATAATAGAGATCAAACTGGTATCTAAGCTCTCCTTTTCTTTACTATATTTATTTCAATTACTGTGTCTATCTGTGATTCCACACCGCTGCTTTGAAGTATGTCGCGCATGCGTGCTGGACGGGTTCTTCACGTAATCGCTCATCGTAACTCCTCATAAAATAGAGATCAAACTTCAAACTGGTAAGTTCTCGTTTAATCTTACTAGTTTAGTTTAGAGATATAGCATGGTAATGGGCCCTTCAGCCCACCGAGTCCAGGCCAACCATTGATCAACCATTCACACACCAATATCCTATTTTCGCATCCACTCTCTACTCACTATGGACAATTTACAAAGTCCAATTAACCTACAAACCTGCACGTCTTTGGGATGGAGAAACTCACGGGGTCACAAGGAGAACGTGAAAACGACACACAGACGGCAGAAACTCCCCACCGTGTCCGCACCGACCAGTGATCTCCACACAATAATACTATCCTACACACTAGCAACTATTTACAATTTTGCCAAGCCAATTATAACCTCCAAACCCGCATGTCTTTGGAGTGTGAGAGAAAACCGGAGCACCTGGAGAAACCCACGCAGGTCACAGGGAGAATGTACAAATTCCGTACATACAGAGCCCGTGTACAGGATCGAACCCGGGTTCCTGGAGCCGGACGGCAGCAACAGTAACACGGCGCCGCTCATTCATATTGCAAAGCCTTGGGACGTAGGATGAGGGTTTAATTGTGTGGTGTCATTGAATGCATCCTGATTTTAAAATAGCTGCTTTTCCTTTTCTAACCCATGCATCCCTGAGCAAATGTTGTCGGCATGCACCTGTTGAAGTGGCTCCTGCGGGGACCTGGCGCTGAATGGACGGCTGTTGCACCTATTCTTGCTGCTTCAATTACCATTCCCAGGGAGGAACTTCCACAATGAATGATGATTCCTGCCGGAAAAATGGGACAATGCTATTGTCTGCACTCAAGCTCCACATTTCCTTAAGATGTTTTTTCCCATTTCAGTGAAGGTTTTGCCAACGTTCTTTCTAGACTGGCCCACCCTTCCAATAACAACACAGTTGTTTCCTTGGCACAGATTATAGAGCGGTAGTTTAGTTTAGTTTAGTTTAGAGATACAGTGAGGAAACAGGCCCTTCAGCCCACCGAGTCCGTGCCGACCAGCGACCCCTGCACACTGTCCTACATGCACGAGGGACAATTTACAATTTTACCAAGTCAATCGAGTGTGGGAGGAAACCAGAGCACCTGAAGAAAACCCATGCAGGTCACGGGGAGAACAAACAAACTCTGTACAGACAGCACCTGTGGTCAGGTTCAAACCTGGGTCTCTGGCGCTGTAAGGCAGCAACTCAATTGTTATGCCACCATGCTGACTGTGTAAGAACTCAAAAGGGTGGTAATCCATTAAGCAGTTACTTCTCTGCCTCATCTGATAGAAAGATACTTAAATCAATTCTCTCTGTAAAATTGCTATCATCATTGTGGTTTTTATTGGACATTGACTTATCTTCCCCATAATTACAGGAGGGGCTTTTTTTCTTGTCAGAAGCAGCACAGAAAATAAAGTATGAAATGAGCAGTTGACAGTTTAATGCAACTACTGATCCATCATTCTGATGCTGTAAATACATTTATCCCCTCGTAATAAACGGGGAAGCCTGGACTTTAACCCGGAGAGGTAATCTCCATGTGGGGGAGTGGGTGACAAGGGAGAACTGGTGGGGAGGGGATAAGGTGCCGGCTTGCTGGTGTAAGGTGCGGAAATCTGGAGGCCATCAGCCGGGGCTCACTGTGAAAGATCAAGGGGCAGCATCAAAGTCAGGAGTTATGGGGAAGTCAGGTGTCAGGAGTTATGGGGAAAGGGCACGAGAATGAGGTTGAGAGGGAAAGATAGATCAGCCATGATTGAATGGCGGGGTAGACATGTTGGACCGAATGGCCTAATTCTGGAACCAATGAGACCAAGAGTGGACCCAGCGATCAATTAGCTGAATACTTGTCCGCAGTCTGTCAGGCTCGATTGCTAACCATTTTAATTCCCCTTCCCATTCACATACTGACCTTTCTGTCCTGGGCCTCCTCCATTGCCGTAGTGAGGTCACATGTAAACTGGAGGAACAGCACCTCACATTCCGCTTGGGTAGCTTACAAGCCAACGGTATGAACAATGAATTCTCCAATTATAGGTAACCACGAACAACTTTCTCCCTGCTCCCCATTCTCCCCCCACAGCCCCTTTGTTCCACTCTCCCCGTCCACTGTGCCCCACCTGGGCTCACACCTATTTCTCTCCCTCCCTCTCTACCTACCTTCCGTACTCTGCCTTCACAACTCACAGGCCTTCAATCCTTTCATCTCACATTTTCTGTTTTTTTCATATTTGGCCTTTGTCCAACGGTCTGCCTATTCTAAATCTCCCTCACCTGTGTTCACCTATTACCTACCACTAGTTGTCCTGCCCTTCTTCTATTCCAGCTTTCATCCTCCCTTCCTATTGTCAGTCTGAAGTGTCCCGAACTGAAATGTCCGCTATCCATGTCCTCCAGAGATGCCACTGAGTGACTACAGCACATTGTGTCTATTTTTTGTAAACCAGCATCTGCAGTTCCTCGTTTCTATTAATTAGGGACAGAATGAATTAATAACCGCTCGGGTTAGTAAATATGTTGATTCGGGTTCATAATAGCATTTGAACTGACGAAATAATTCATGCATCAATGCATCATTTTTCATGTTTCTTTATAAGTTTTGAATTGAAAGATGAAGCGTGGTAACAGGCCCTTCGGCCCAGCGAGTTCACGCCAACCATCGATCAACCGTCCACACAGTTTTATGTTATCCCACTTGCATCAACCCTCTAAGCACTAGGAACAATTTACAGGTTAATCTAAAAAATCGACACGTTTTTGAGAGGTTGGAGGACAGTGGAGCCCCCTCTAGAAACCCACGTGGGCACGGGGAGAACATACAAACTCCACACAGACAGCACCCGAGGACAGGATCAAACCGTGTCTCTGCTCTGCCAGCTGCACCACTGTGCTTCTTTTTTGGCTCCATGCAATGTCAGTCGGTAAAGCAGCAGGTAACAGCAAATTAGCTACTTGGAGTAATAATGGGTTTAATTAAGGAGAATAGTGAACTTTTATATGACCATCTTCTTGGATGATTTATCTATGATTAATAACTTCCCTTAGGAAAGTAAATATGTTGACGAGAGTTTGAACCGATGAAAGGATAATTAATGCATCAAATATATTTTCCTTCTCCTTTATAATATTTCAATTGTTTCCCTTTCACTACAGTTTGCAGCTATATATCATGCCTTTAACAAATGTCTCAAGTCACTTCACTGGTATGTGATCAACCAAAAATTGACTTTGAGGAAAAGGAGCCATTAGGTCAGGTGAACACATGGCCAGTGAATGTTTAGGCTTTAAGGAGCCTCTTAAAGAATATGGGAAAATAATTCAATATCCTAGATCTTAAGTAACAAAAGACATGGGCACCAACAATGGGGCGGAGAGAGTGGGAGTTGCCAGGGGTTAGGGGAACACAGTATTCTCAGAGGATTGAAGGGCACCATGAAGATGGGGAGGAAAGGTGAGTTAGTTTGAAAAGGCCATGGAAGGGTTTGGAAACTAGGAAAATAATTTTAAGATCTTAGTGGTGCTGGATGGGAGATTCATTAAGTCAGTGATGAATTGGTAGATGGAGTTAGTTTTCTAATGAATTAAAAAGGGACTGCAGGTGCTGGTTTACAAAGAAGGGACCCAACCCGAAACATCATCCATTAATTTTCCCCAGAGATGCTTTGTGTTTATCTTTAGATTAGTTTAGATAGACACTAAATGCTGGAGTAACTCAGCAGGTCAGGCAGCATCTCTGGAGAAAAGGAATTGGTGAAGTTTCGGATCGAGTCCCTTCTTCAGACTGAGAGTCAGGGGAGAGGGAAACTAGAGGTATGAAAAGGTGCAGAACAAATCAGCGCCAGCACTGATGACTCAAGAAAGGTGAAGCCCACAATGGATTGTATGCTGCCTAAACAAAACATGTGGTGTTGTTCCTCCTATTTGCATGTGACCTTACTCTGACAGTGGAGGAGGCCCAGGACAGAAAGATCAGTGTGGGAATGGGAGGGGGTTGAAATGTTTGGCAACTGGGAGATCGCATATGACAAGGCGGACTGAGTGTAGGTGAAATTTTGTTTAGTTTAGTTTAGTTTGTTTAGTTTGCAGCATGGAAACAGGCCCGGCATCCCGCCAAGTCTGCACCATGTTAGGATGCTATATGTTAGCAAGGGATTGGGCAGCTGAGCTGTGGATGGGTCTCAGGTCTCATACAAGGAGGTGAAAAACCATCTGCGAGGAGACTGCAATCATCTGATTTGGGGTGACAAGGATTATTCTTGAGCTTGAAAATGTAACAAACTGATGTCAGAATGTCATTGTTCTGTTTTTGGTACGTGACAATTAACCACTCTTGACTCTTGACTGGAGTGGTGTTAGAATGGTGGAATGGGGAAGAAATTAGGTCGGAGATTTCACCAAGGGACAGATAGGTTTCCATGGTTCAAACAGTCTGGATTAGCCAACCTGATCAATCAATGTTTCAATGGTGCGTTTATTATCACATGTGCGAAATGCTAACACAGTGAAATTATTTTTTACACAGTTTACACCATGCACACGATCCTTGGTGAGCAAGTGTACATAAATAGTTTAGTTTATTTTAGTTTAGAGATACAGCGTGGAAACAGGCCCTTAGGCCCACTGAGTCCGCACCGACCAGCAATTCCCGCACACTTACGCCATACTACACACACACAAGCGGGACAATTTCCATTTAGACCAAGCCAATTAACCTACAAACCGAAACAGAAGATCTCTGAGAAAACCCACACAGGTCACGGGGAGAATGTACAAACTCCGTACAGACAACACCCATAGTCAGGATCAAACCTGGGTCTCTGGCGCTGTAAGGCAGCAACTCTACCGCATGCAAGAAGTGCCATCAGGTATTTGTTATAGATATCACCGCAACAGAAGTAGAACTTGCCCTGTGCTTGGTGCAGCAACATTCAGGAAACCACAAGACCATAAGACATAGGAGCAGAATTAGGCCATTCGGCCTATCTAGTCTGTTCCACCATTCAATCATGGCTGATTTTATTTCCCCCTCAACACCATTTTCCTGTAACCTTTGACACCCTTACTAATGAAGAACCTATCAACCTCTGCTTTAAAAACACCCAATGACTTGGCCTCCACAGTCGTTTGTGGCAATGAATTCCGCAGATTCACCACCCTCTGGCTAAATAAATTCCTCCTCATCTCCAGGAGAGAAAGTACTGAGAGATTTTTCTTCCCCCCAGCACCAGTTTCTGTAGCACTTATCCCACCTCCAGCCTTTACCTGTCCCAGCTTTGATCAGCAAAATAAGTGCAGTCCAGGGTTGAGCCTTGAATTACTGGTCCATCCATCTCATACTATGTCCTTGTGTACTTGTTTTCTGTGCTTGCTCTTTGCAATGTTTCATGCTTTTTAAGTTCTTATGTTAAACATCTTTGAATCATGCCTAAATCCAAGACAACGGAGACACTCGGACTATCTTTGATTGGACTCTGTGAAAACACACAGCACCAGGTTCAGGAACAGTTTCTTCCCAGCTGTTAACAGGCAACTGAACCAATCTACCTTGAACTAAAGGGCAGTCCCAATCTACTGTCTACCTCATTGGAGACCATCACACTATCTTTGATCAGACATTACTGGACAATCAAGCACTAAATGATGTTCACGTTATTCCCTTTATTTTGTAGCTGTACACTATGGACAGCTCGATTGTAATCATGTATTGTCTTTCTGCTGACTGGTTAGCAAGCAACAAAAGTGTTTCACTGTACCTTGGTACACATTATAATAAACTAAACTAAACTAAACGTTTGGGATGAATTTTCCTCTGACTATTGCACGTAATGTATTTTCTTTCATGTAATGCCTACTCACCAGAGTCTGCTGCCTCTGAAGATCTTTCATGGAATGTTATGGCCATCTGTTTCTTAACAGGCAATTGTTCCCCAAAGGCTTATGGAAGTATCTGCTGGGAATGACTGCAAACTGTAAGCAACCTCTAGTAAGAGGTAACAAGGTTGTCCGAGTCAACCAAGGTCATAAATGCTTTGAAATCCTTTGCAACTTGATTCTTCTGGGCAGCATATGGTGACTCGTTGCCACACAGGTCAGGCAGTTGCTAAATATGATACAAAGAGGTCACTAGTATGAACTCGGGAGAAACTGTGAAGTTCAAAACCTTTCCAGCAGTGTCAAACAAACCAAAGGAGCAAGCTATCCACTTATATAAGTTAGCAGCATTCCTGCCAACTGTTTAAACTGTGGTCTTACATGGTTTCTCATTGCCCCAGATTCCTGTTTTTGGAATCTCATATCAGCCAAATGTCACCTTCTCCATTAACAATACAAGACTTGTCGAGAATCTTCCCAGTCGCTGACATTATGGAATTTGTTGTTGTTTCAAAAATACTCTCAAACAAAGGAACACTCCATTTAAAGCTGCCGTTCTCTCCTAGCATGGTGGCGCAGCGGTAGAGTTGCTGCCTTACAGCGCCAGAGACCCGGGTCTGATCCTGATTTACGTAAGCTGCCTGTATGGAATTTGAAAGGTTCTCCCTGTGACAGCGTGGGTTTTCCCCAGGTGCTCCGGTTTCCTCCCACACTCCAAAAGATGTACAGTTTTGTAGGTGGCTTGAACTTTGTAAATTGTAAATTGTCCCTAATGTGTTGGATAGTGTTCAGGGTGATTGCTGGGCTGAAGAGCCTGTTTCCACGCTGCATCTCTAAACCCTAAGTACTTGGAAACGGTATTATTTATGCAAAACTTTTTTGCTCAGCATTTGAGGGGCCCAGGCGGGATATGTAATGGGTTAGTGCTGGATTCACCCCGGGTGGGATGTATTCGAGTCCCCTACCAATCTGTCAACACTGCGAGAATTCAGCTTAGTGTATTACAAAGAAATGCCTTTGACGCCCCTTGCTTCACAAAGGACGCTGTAATTGAGCAGCCATTTCTTGAGTCAGAAATTCAGGTGTAGACCACAGGCCCTGCTTTCAGTAGTAACATAAAGATGACAACAGTCTTGAATTTCTACGCAACTGGATTATTCCAAGTCATGACTGGCAAAATATACCCGATAAATCATTTTCATGTGCACTGATGCATCAAGCAGGTGACAGAAGCCTTGCTTGACTGGATAAGCTCTTTCATCACTTTCCCTGTGGAAAGGTGGCAGCAACTCGAGCAGGCTCAACGCAGTTAACAGATGCTCGGTTCCTCTAAAGTAAAGGATACCGCACGTATGTGGACATGTAAGCATTTGCGTTCCAACAGCAAGAACACAGCATTGACGAGCAGGAAGTGCTTCTGTCCTATTAATGTGCAAATAGTCTCTCTGATTCAGGTCTTTAATGGTACTGTTTGCTGTCCTTAAAGATCAAGTGCTTTGCGAGATATTAATGTTACATATCCATTCCCCAAGATAGCATGCCTCTTGCAGCTGTTAGAATTAACATCTGACAGGCATTAGAATTACACTAACAAGCTGACCGTGCAAAGTCAAGAGCAGTTTTAGTTTTTTTTAGTTCTTGAGATACAGTGCGGAAACAGGCCCTTCAGTGCGAGTCCGCACTGCCCCTCGATCACCCGTATACTAGTTCTATGTTATCTCAGGGGCAATCAACAGAAGCCAATTAACCTACAAACCCGCATGTCCTTGGAATGTGGGTTGAAACCGGAGCACCCAGAGAAAACTCATGTGGTGACAGGGAGAACATGCAAACTCCATATAGACAGCACCCATAGTCAGAATCAAACCCGGGTCTCTGACGCTGTAAGGCAGCAACTCTATCGCTGCACCACTGTGTCACACATGCTGCAGATGCTGCATCCTTTATTGTCTGAACTCATCTGGGGATTCCATCAGATAATAATTACAACAGTGTGACCAGTGGATGTAACAATGGTCATTTCTGATAGAAATTGGTTACCGTGGTCCGAGCCTGTGCAACAGTACTCCCCAAACACCTTGAGCAACACTGCCCCGTGCAAAGGCTACATCGCATCGCACAACAGAGAACCAGAGGAATAACACCTGCGGTCACAGGGAGAACATACATTGTCCGTGCAGACAGCACCTGTAGTCTGAATCGAACATGGGTTTCTGGTGCTGAAAGCCATCAACTCTACTCTGCCAGTGCAGTATTGATTCTGCACCAGTGTTCTGGCCTGTGGTGTTAGCCTGCCTTCCAATTGCCCCCCTTATACATGGGTGAATCAAGAAGCAGAGGGCATAGTTTTAGTTTTAGTTTAGTTTAGAGATACAGCGTGAAAAAAACCTTCGGCCCACCAAGTCCTCAACGAATGCACATACTCCACACCCGTGGTCAGATTCAAAGGGCCGAAAGGCCTACTCCTGCACCTATTGTGTATGTATCTATGTATCTTTGAACCTGGGTTTCTGGTGCTGTAGGGCAGCGACTCTACCGCTGTAACGGTGCAGCAGTTGATTCACGGTGTTCTGGCCTGCGGTGTTAGACTGCTCTTCCTACAGCTCCCCTTAAACATTGGGGAATCAAGAACTAGAGGTCTGAGGTGAGGGGGGGGGAGGGGGGGAGGGAAACTGAGGGGGTAATATTTTTACAGTAGTGGGTGTATGGAACGAGCTGCCAGAGGAGGTAGTTGAGGCAGGTACTATTGCAACGTTTAAGCTGCATTCGGACAGGATAGGGTTAGAGGGCTTTGGGCCAAACGCAGGCAGCTGGGACTAGTGTAGACGGGGCATATTGGTCGGCCTGGGCAGGTTGGGCCTAAGGGCCCGTTTCCATACTGTATGACCCTGTGTTATGGGTTTGCTCCACCTCCTGTCTATTGCATCACGTTAGGAAAAGCATCCTAAAGATCTATTACACGGCTAATCGACGGAAAGTGGGCAAAAAGGGACAAAGATTCTGACAGTCTGAAGAAGTCTCGATCCGAAAAGTCACCCATTCCTTCTATCTAGAGATGCTGCTTGTCCTGCTGAGTTACTCCAGCTTTTTGTGTCAATAGGAAACATAGAAAATAGGTGCAGGAGTAGGCCATTTGGCCCTTTGACCCTAGAGTCAATATGATCATGGCTGATCATCCAGAATCAGTACCCTGTTCCGGCTTTTTCCCCATATCCCTTGATTCCGTTAACCCTAAGAGCTAAATCCAACTCTTTCTTGAAATACAATACTCTCTATAGTTTCTTCCAGCACAAAGATTCTGATGCTGGTTGGAAAGGTTCACCTGATGTTCAGCTCATCATCAGCATTTACCGAGGCAGAGGGCCACACCAGCGATTGATAAAGAAATCCCTGGCGGAAGATGAGTCTCAGCAAGTCCCACTCCATAACGAGAGATGGAGATGTAGGATTGTGTTAGATGGCGGGAGAGTGACCTTGGTAGTTATTCCGAGGTATTGGGTGTCGTAGCTCAGCACGCTGGAGAGAGAGTGAGGCTGCACTGAAGCAACTGCTGACGGGCGCTGCATGTGGTCACCTCGCGAGGCATAGAGGAGGCAAATATCATGCAAGAGGAGGCAGCGTGTCTCTGCTTCAGGCTCAACTCACGTCACTCTTAATCCTTTACCAATCTCCATTGACTTGAGGCAGGAAACCTCTGTAGCAAGCACGGATATACTAGAAAAATGACACAAAATGCTTGAATAATAATAATAATAATAATAATAATAATAATAATAAACTTTATTATGGACTCGAGGTCCAGACAAGGGGCAACATTACATTAGAAAAATGCATTGCATATTAAAAAATATATAAAGGACATATAAAATCTTCGTATATCACTTATAAAAGCATCATAAATTATATATTTTTTAAAACACAATACATGAGTTAAATATCCAGATTAAAAGAATGATCAATGTCCTACAACGAGACAACGATACCAGTGTCTCCACAGCTGGGATTCGTAGCGCGAGTAACTCAGTGGGTCAGGCAATGTTGCTGGAGAAGGTATATAGGTTACGTTTCAGGTTGGGACACTTCTTCAGACTGATGATTGTTGTGGGGGGGTGGACACAAAGAGGAGGGGCAGGACAAAGTTTGGTGAGTGATGGGTGGAGACAAACGGGGGTGGGGGGGGAGGTTTGATAGACATATTGTCAGTCATGGTCTAGAAATGTAAAGACAAAAGGTGTGAGATAAGGATAGAAGAGGTGTGTATTGTGAAGGCAGAGGAAGGAATGTAGGTGGAAGAGAAGGGGGAAGGTGAGACAAGGGTGCGAGTCCAGGTGGGGGACAGTATGGGGAGGAACAAAAAGGGCCATTTTTTGTAGGAAAATTGGAGAATTCAATATTCATACCACTGAGTTGTAATCCACCCAATCAGAATATGAGGTGATATTCCTCCAGTTTGTGTGTGTGACCTTACTGAGACAATGGAGGAAGCACAGGACAGAGTTGTCCATATGGGAATGGGAAGCGGAGGTATATGGTTAGCATCTTGGAGGACCAACAGGCTTTGGCAGACTGAGTTTGGTAGAATGATTACATAATCTATGTTTGCCTCGCCGATGTACAGGAGACCACATGGGGAATACTGAATACTGTAGATGAGTTTAGAGGAGGTGCATGTAAACATCTGTCTCACCTGGAAGGATTGAAGGACTGCTGGGGTCCCTGGATGAATGTGAGGGAGGAGGTATAGGGACAGGTGTCGTGTCTACTGCGGTTGCAGGGGTAAGTAACTGGGAAAGGAGTGGTTTGAAGTGAAGGGATGAGTGAACCAAAGAGTTGCAGAAGGTGGTCTCTGCGGAAGGCAGAAAAGGGTGAGGATGGGAAGATGTGGTGGGATTACATTGAAGGTGACGGAAGTTTTGGAGGATGATGTTTTGGATGCCGAGGCTGGTGGGGTGAAAGGTAAGGACCAGGGGAATATTTTTTGTCCATCTTGAGCGAGAGTAGAACTCTGGGATATTGAGGAGATGCAGGTGAGGGATCCATCTATGACAGTCGGGAGGAAACCACGTTTACTGCAGAAAGAGGACATCTCGGAATGGAATGGAAAAGCCTCATCTTGGGGGCAGATGTGGCGGAGATGATGAAATTGAGAGTTGGGGATAGCATCTTTGCAAGAGGCAGGGTGGGAGGAGGTGTAGTCCAGAGAGATGGGGACCATGCAAGTGCTCATGGCTACATCTTTAACTTGAAGAAAGTGAGAGGAGTTAGAAGAGCTGTTGAGAGTGAGGATGTTCCACCAGGCAGAGGAGAGTGTTAGTAGAGGGAAAATGATTGGAGATATCTGTACAGAAGAACGGCCTGGAATTTGCTCAAAGCTCCTCCTCATTGCACCGGGATCATCCTTTTAACACCATTTATGTATCTGTAGATGTCATAGAGTCTTATAACAATGAAACTGGCACTTCAGCCCAACTAGTTCATATCAACCAAGATGCCCCATCTAAGCTAGTACCATTTGCCTGCATTAGACCCATATCCCTCTATAACAATAGCAGGGTAAGGAATTCTCATCTCTAATTGTTTCTGTAATTTTTTATAGACATACATCATGTTAAGCATTCTGCACACAAGTGGTGAAAATCTTCAGTATGATTACACACTGTTTCATTTCAGCAATTGTCACCACAACCTATTAGTGCGGCACAGTGGCGCAGCAGAAGAGTTGCTGCCTTACAGAGCCAGAGACCTGGCTTTGATCCTGATCACCGGTGCTGTCTGTATGGACTAAATCTAAACTAAACTAAACTAATCTTAATCAAATTCAGACACAGTTTTGTGATCTGGTGTGGAAGGTGGAAGGTGGATGAAATGATGGAGTGGGTCAATCTATCAAGGTGTGGACTGACAAGGATGGAGCAGTTGAAACTTCTCTTCCCATCTATTTCTTATTATCTCCCCATGATGTTAAGTGGTCTTAGGAGAATAAGAACCCCATTGTAACATGATCACAGTGCATTCAATATGATTGGTAAAAATAGCTCTCACCACCTGTGATTGTTCAATATGCATGATGGGACACTTTGTACTTGCTATTTTTATGTAGCTATTTTTCTGACCATAAGATGTCCAAAACACTTTGCAAAAAGTAAAGTAATTTTGAAATGGAGCCTCTATTATAATGTAGGAAATACAACAGTAGACTAGTGCATTGCACATTCTCATCAATGGCAATGTAATAATGACAGGCACTCAGCTTCATTGATCTTGGCTGAAATATAACTCATGATCAGAATGTCAGGGATAACGCTCCTGGTCTTCTCTGGATTGATGCCATAGGATCTTCCAATTTATCTGAGAGCTCCTTTACATCTTATTCAAAAGACAGCAGTGGCATTCATTATATTGATGGCTTCACCTTATTTGTGTGTAGTGCACTGAGACAGGGGTATTCATTTCATGGTCTGCCAATATTGTTTGTAACAGTTGGTATTCTACTCTGTCTGTAGGTAAGCCAAATAAAGTGTTATTGGGTGCCAGGGACCTCCGCGAAATTGACTTAAAAGCGTGATACATTCTTCATGCAGCTCCATAGGACTTTGGTTAGGCTGCAATTGGAGTATTGCATGTGGTCTCTTCGCCCCATTACAGGAAGGATGTGGAGGCGTTGGAAAGGGTGCTCAGGAGGTTTACCAGAATGATGCCTGGATTAGGGGGTATTAGCTAAAGGGAGAGGTTGGACAGGCCTGGATTGTTTTCTCTGGAATGCAGGAGGTTGCAGGGAGACCTAATAGAAGAATGTAAGATTATGAGGGTAATAGAAAGGGTAGACAAGCAAAATCTTTTCCCCAGGATGGAAACATAAATACTAGAGGGCATAGCTTTAAGATGAATGGAGCAATGTTTAAAGGAAATGTGTGGGGTAAGCTTGTTACACAGTGGGTGATGAGTGCCTGGAACATGCTGCCAGGGGTAGTGGTTGAGGTAGATCGAATAACCATATAACCATATAACAATTACAGCACGGAAACAGGCCATCTCGGCCCTACAAGTCCGTGCCGAACAAATTTTTTTTCCCCTTAGTCCCACCTGCCTGCACTCATACCATAACCCTCCATCCCTTCTCATCCATATGCCTATCCAATTTGTGACATCTAAGAGAAGTTTGGCTAGGTGTGTGGATATGCAGGGAATGGAGGTATATGGATTATGTGCAGGCAGATAAGAGTTGCTTTTAGCATCAGGCTTTGTAGACTGAAGGGCCTGTTCATGTGCTGTACTGTTCTATGATCTATGTTCTATCCCAACAGTTGTATACATTCATCCTCTCAGGGAGACTTCCTCGGGGGTTTGAAGAGTTATTGCTGTAGATAGGGATCCGGACCCAAGGGGCATGCATTTTATAGGATGGATGCAGAAAATGAAAGACTCTAAAGTCATTGTGAATTGTTCTTAGGACCACCCATAATTTGCTGTGTTGAAGGACAGATTGGAAGGAGTCAGCAACTGAAGGAATAACTGGAGCTGACGCCCCATGTATCAGAGACTCCTAATGTTGACGATTTAAAGGGCAATGTACTTAAGGGACACATATCGACCAGGCACATCAAACAGAAGTATACAGCTCAGATGGAAGCCATTATCCTTTAGGGAGGGAAGTCTACCACACTTTTCTCCTGGAACCACAAAGCTCTGGCCCAGACACTTTTACCGCAGAGGGTGGAGCATTTATTTGAAAGGATAGACAATAGATAATAGAATAGGTGCAGGAGTAGGCCATTCGGCCCCCTGAGCCAGCACCGCCATTCAATGTGATCATGGCTGATCATCCACAATCAGTACCCCGTTCCTACCTTCTCCCCATATCCCTTGACTCCGCTATCTTTAAGAGCTCTGTCTAGCTCTCTCTTGAAAGCATCCAGAGAATTGGCCTTCACCACCCTCTGAGGCAGAGAATTCCACAGACTCACAATTCCCTGTGTGAAAAAGTTTTTCCTCATCTCCGTTCTAAATGGCTTACCCCTTATTCTTAAACTGTGGCCCCTGGTTCTGGACTCCCCACATCGGGAAAATGTTTCCTGCCTCTAGCGTGTCCAAACCTTTAATAATCTTTTATGTTTCAATATGATCCCCTCTGCATTTCTGCATCCTTCTAAATTCCAGTGTATACAAGCCTAGTCGCTCCATTCTATCAACATATGACCGTCCCGCCATCCCGGGAATTAACCTGGTGAACCTACGCTCAGGGCCGGATTTAGATGGAGAGGTCCTAAGCTATTTCACTTGTAAGGCCTCCCCCCCCTCCCAATCCCCCACCCCCACGACTAGAGGACCATGACTACCCAACAGTGACAGTGTGACACTTTTAGATCCTACTGTATGTTGTCATTAAACAGTTGGTTTTAAAATACATATTGGATTCACCGCGGAGCGGGCGATGCCTTACCTGGATCACTGTTTGAAGCTCTGGAGTGTTGGGCCTGTGGTAGGAATGGGGTTGGGGCCGGAGGAAGGCAGGTGAGTGGACTGAGGCCGAGGCTATGTCTGGTGGAGAGGTGGCGGTGGGGTCAGGGGGGTATGAGGACTGTAGTGTGGGTGGGGAAGAGCTGGGGTCACATGGTATGAGGGGAATGGGGAAGACCCAGTGGCACAGCCACTGAGGTTACCAGGGTTGGGGGGGACTGGCACTAGGACCCAGCACAGTCAAACCCAGGTGAGTGGGAATCTGCAGCGTGGAAACTTCAGGCCCGGTGCTGAGTCCAGGCTGCAGGTAAGGCGATGGCTGGAGGGCGGTGGAGTGGCCAGGGTCAGCGGGCAAAGAGTAGGAGGTCCCAGTGGGCGGATGGTCGGTGAGTAGGCCCCCCTAGATCTCGAGGCCCTAAGCTTAAGCTTGTCTAGCTTATATGTGAATCCGGCCCTGCCTACGCTGCACTCCCTCAATAGCAAGAATGTCCTTCCTCAAATTGGTAGACCAAAACTACGCACAATACTCCAGGTGTGGTCTCACTGGGGCCTGTACAACTGCAGAAGGATCTCTTTGCTCCTAATCTCAACTCCTCTTGTTATGAAGGCCAACATGCCATTTGCTTTCTTCACTGCCTGCTGTACCTGCATGCTTACTTTCAGCAATGTTAAAACTAACTGTTGATATGTGACTTCAGCACCAAAACAACATTGCTGACTTTTAATGGCTTCAGAGGAGCTTCGCATGGACAAGATATGCAGCATGGCCTCATTCCACAAAAACATTTATAATGATTTGCCTCACAACCAAATAAATATATCATTTTACAATAAGCATCTTAATCGGTCATTAAACTAATTATTGCTACATTGCCAGGGCCCAATATCATTGGCAGTATTCATATGCTGATAAACATAATTACATTGTCTCATGTTAATATATTTGAACCAGGTTTGATCTTTATTTCCCGTTTTATCATTCATGCCCTGACTTTTGCATAAGATTTTTCATTTTTAATTCATTTCAGTACTTGGTGTTATCAAAGAGGATTGGATATATTGGATATAAGCATTGGGCCTATACTTGCTGCAGTTAAGAAGGATGTGGGGGAATCTCGTTGAAACGTACTCTATAGTGAAAGGCCTGGATAGAGTGAAAATGGAGAGGGTGTTTCCACTAGTGGGAGAGTCTAGGATCAGGGGCCATAGTCTCAGAATGAAAGGACGTACCTGAGGAGGAATTTATTTAGTCAGAGGGTGGTGCATCTATGGAATTCATTGCCACAGATGGCTGTGGAGGCCAATTTTGGGGTATTTTTAGAGCACAGATTGACAGATTCTTGGTTAGTATGGGTGTCAGGGGTTACGGGGAGAAGGCAGGAGAATGGGGTTGAGAGGGAAAAATAGATCAGCCATGATTGAATGGCAGAGTAGACTTGATGGGTCGAATGGCCTACTTCTGCTCCTATAACTCTTGAACTTATATCACATAGGGAGATGTTTGACAGAACGAATATACCATCTGATTAAACTCGTGAAATTAAATCTTTGGCAGAGAATTCATCGATAGAGCATCACGCCAGTCGTCTTTGTGTGAAAATCATTGCTTGATTCACTTTCCAAATGATTTTGGCGAACAAATGAGTCTTTCGTTTCTATCAAACTGAAATGAAAATCTCAGAATATAATGAAATTTAGTAAGTTCCCTCCTCAGCACTGATTGATCACTGGGCTTAACAGGAATTTCAGTAAATCTTCCATTTGATTGACCCACCTAATGTGCCAGTATTGATTGAAACAAATAAATTACTAATTAAGCTGCTCTACCAAAGTCACGCTCTGTCAAATATTGTCTGAGTTTTGCCATCCAGCTTGGAATCATGCAAGGTAAAGGCACAATTTTACTTCGAAGTCACGTGAGTGACTACGTGAAGAAGGGCCGTCCGTCTGCGTGCGCGTCATTACGTCTGAACGCAACACGCACGACGGACTGGCAGGCATTGAGCCTCCCAGGCCGTCGGGATGAGCAGGTAAGGAAAGTTGAAATCACTTACCTGCGTTCTTTCGGGCTTGAAGTTTTTTTCAGAGCCCAGATGTCGAGGAGACGGCCCGCGGGGATGTCGGCTGCCGAAGACCGCAGCTTTCCAAATAGCGGGCGACGGTCTTGTTCCCGACATTAGCAGACTTTACGCGGGAGCAGGAGCTCCATGGTTGGCCTGCGGGACGTAATGCCACCCGCAAGTCTAAAACAAACCCGTTGACTAAGAGTCCGGGGAAGAGGGATACCCTCCCTCAACGGAGAGCGTCTGAGGACGACTTCTCCCACATGGAGCAACTTAGGGAGAAGTTGCTCCAACAATGATCTGCTCCAAAGAATGGAGCAGCACCAAAGAATGGTAGCCTCGCTTCCCGACATTAGCGCCGACAGCAGAATCGGCAGAAGACTTTGCGCGGGAGCAGGAGCTCCATGGTTGTCCTGCGGGACGTAATACCACCCGCAAGTCTAAACAAACCCGTTGACTCAGATGAGTCCGGGGAAGAGGGATACCCTCCCTCAACGGAGAGCGTCTGAGGACGACTTCTCCCAAATGGAGCAACTTATGGAGAAGTTGCTCCAACAATAATCTGCTCCAAAGGAGGGAGCAGTATCAGCCCGGGGCCTACAGCAGTGCCGGTGCCGGGAGCCTCGCACATGGGACAGCCCAATGTCTTCCCCATTGGAGGGGGAACTACATGTGGAAGAAACCACTCTGAATCAGAGTACAAAGAGGAGGGGGGGGGGGGGGGAACCTTCCCAGGGACAAGCAGAAGAAAGGAAGTAAGTAAGTAAGTTTTACTTATATTGCACTGTTTAAGTCAACACCAACATGCTAAAAAGAATAATAAGCTTCCATACAAACAAACAGAAAATAAGTGCTTCTGCAATCATCCAGGTTCCACTGGGTGCTTCCCTGGATGGAATCTAGCTCTTGACAGCCCGGGTATTATGGAGAACCCGCATGCAGCAGCACCTGTTTTCAGGGCTGCACAAATGTCGCCTGCCCTTAGGAGAGGAGCATTCATGGTCCTTTTCAGTCTGACCAAAGCTAGAATGTCATTTAAGTCCACTGGAAGGGCCATGTCAGCACAGGTATCCGCAGGGGCCTGCGGCAGCACCTGTTTTCAGGGCTGCCTACGAACCTCACTCTCAGTGGGCGACAACACACCACACACCAACAGGTTCACTGAATCCGGTGGCAGCTTGAAAGCTGGGCACGGAAATATGATCAGAGTCGTCTTTCAAGGCAGACTCAAAATAATGCCAGAATTGTCCTACAAGGCAGGCTCAGTATGATGAGGTTTCAGACCAGACCCAAGCAGAGGTCGGGAGAAACATGGGATCCACACACCTTACCAGTCCTACTCCCAATCAAGGAGAGAAAAGGAATCCGCATCAGGGGCCTTTGGGCTTACCACAAGACCACCGGTAGCCATGGAGGTAGGTGGGTCTGGGTTTACTGAAACAAGGGATTGTGGAGCAGTTACATGTTGGTAATTTACTCTTGTGTTCTTGTTCAAAATGACAATAACAAGAAATTTCAGAACTGGGGTTTAAAAACAGATAAAAACGTGATAATTCTACTGCACAACATACACAGGTTCCAAGCAGACTTGGAACTCGGACTGGAATTGTCTTCGAGGCAGGCCCAGTATTTTTGGGCAGGATTGCCATTCAGGACATGTGACAGATGGAGGATGCCACTTCATCCAGGTTTAACTCATTTGTGCAGTATAGACTTTTAGAAACAGTAATTTTGTTACGGTTTAACTACGGTTGTATAGGAGCTTCCTATAAAATGGTCACATGGCATGCATCGACCTCAAAGATGCATACTATTCGGTGTCTATTCACTAAGAACAGGAGATATTTGAAGTTTAACTGGATGGTATGGATCTGCCAAATGGGTTGACATCAGCTCCTAGACTATTGACAAAACTACGGAAACCAATTCTGGGCCTACAAAGGTCTCAAAACCACATAGTAATGGCATATTTGGAGGACATTTTCATTTTGGAGTCACCAAGAATTGGCAGAAGCATCAGTCAAGCAAACCAAAACCCTGTTTGAAAGAATTGGTTACCTCATCCATCCAGTTAAATCAAAATTGACACCTACAAGGGTAATTGATTACCTAGAATTTACTATCAAAAACAGTAAATATGTTGGTGACTTTGCCTAGGGGCAAACGACAATATTAATTAAACCTGCAATGACCTGATAGTCAAATTCCAGCCATCTATCAGGCAAACAGCGAGTGTAATTGGCAAATAGTAGCTGCTTTCCCAGCAGTACGGGCCTTTGCATTACCAGAACTTACAGCAAGCAAAGGAATGAACACTCAGATTACATGCAGGCCGAATTGGCAAACTATGGATTGCCAGCAGAGGCCATTGTTGAATAACTATGGTGGATAACGAATGGGAGACAGCTCAGGGAAATTTTGCTCGAAAGCCATCGAGGGTTCTTCAGACCTATGCAAGCGGCAAAGGATGGGGAGACACCAACACAGTCTAAAGCTGTGGGGGCAGATGGAATGAGCAGGAGTCTGTAATTCCCCAACACATGGAATCAATTACCCAGAATTGTTGGGGGCACATATGGACTCAAGGTTCTCTGTAGCGATATGCAACTGGTGCTTGTTCAAATTCAGATTGATAACACCACTGCGGTGGCATATATCCATTAACAAGGGTGGTGTAAAATCTGTATCTTACGACAGATTGTCGAACCTCATTTGGCACTGGTGTATCGAGAGGAATATTTGGGAAATCTACGAGGTAGATATAACACGGTGACAGATGCTGGATCATGAATGTTTAATAACAACACAGAATGGATGTTGAATCAGACAGTATTTAACAAAATAACTACACGATTTGGCATACCAGATGTTGATCCGTTTGCATCTAGACTAACCATTAGTTACCCAGATATGTGTCCTGCGAGCTGGATCCAGGAGCAAGGCAGTGGATGCTTTCTCCCTCAATTGGGGAGGAATGTTTATGTATGCTTTACGCCAATTTGTTATCTCAGGCATATTGGTACCGATGCTTGACAAGAGCAGGGACCACCTAGTGAACCCAGTTACAGGGAGCAATCATCCACTACATGAACGTATAACTTGTTGGTCTGCAGATTCTTAGGAGTCCATTACAAGGCATAGGACTGTCCGAACAAATACAGTTCGGATAACGGATGTCTTGGAGTTCCTATCAACTGTACTATAACTATAAACTAAGTTATAGTGTATCTATAGTGCCAGAGGCGCACTCTCCTCCAATCTGATGCGGGAAGCAGGGCACAGTTCGATAGGAACGCACCCCTTTACAACAAAATTCATCAAGGGAATTTACAATTTAAGACCTCCAAGGACAAGGTACACTGACACATGGGATGTGAGCGTGGTACAAACCCTACTTTGACAGTGGGGACCACCTATAACTAACCCTGAAGGTGGTATGCTGACAAAGAGTCCAGACACTGCAAAGCTACGGTTGGACTACATTACCACCAATATGAACAACATAACGTTCATAATCAGGAACCTGATATAAACATAGCAGGCCAGGAATGCCAGGGATGGAGATCCAGTTCTTGGCATATCCAGAGGACCAACGGTTGTGTGGGTGGTAACATACTAACACCACTATCTGAGAGTATGGAGAACCTCAGAGGCTCAGAACAATCGGTCCTCATCAGCTATAAAAAAAAAAAAAAAAAAAAAAAAAAACACACCATAAGGTGTCCACTCAAACCATCTCCAGATGGTCAAAAGATGTAATGGCGGTAGCAGGAGTAAACATTTATATGGTTAAGTCTCACTCCACCAGGGCTGCATCTACGTCGGCAGCAAGAGCTATGGACGTGCCCCTTGACGACATCCTAGTGGCTGCAGGATGGACGAACGAAATAACGGTCCACCGGTTTTATAACAAACCCATAACCGGACTGGGGGTGTTTGCACGTACCATTTTAAGTTCTGTCCCTTAGTTTCCCCCCCCCAAGGTGGGAGGGGTAACTTTTTAAAAAACTTTTCTTTCATTTAAAGCATCAGTTTCTTTACTTAACTACGTAATGTCTGAATGCTTTAATGATTACACGCATCCATGGTCAATCCATTCAGTGTGTGACGCCTGGATTCGTAACTGGCGTAAAATCACAGAGCTTTGAAATCTTCACGTAGTCACTCATGTGACTCCGAAGTAAAATAGTAAGATTAAACGAGAACTTACCAGTTTGAAGTTTGATCTTGATTTTATGAGGAGTTACGATAAGCGATTACGTGCCCACCGCTCCCACCCTCATACTATCAAGGTCACAGGGGAGTTTCTAGTTTCTTCAATGTTACTATTCTCAGGTCTTCTTTTTATCTGTGATTTAACACCACTGCTTTGAAGATTGATGCGCACGCAGACGGCGGACGGCCCTTCTTCACGTAATCGCTCATCGTAACTCCTCATAATATCAAGATCAAACTTCAAACTGGTAAGTTCTCGTTTAACCTTACTATTTTTGTTCATTTCAGTGTTAAACAAGATAAAATGAATCTGTAAAAACATATCACCAAACCTTAAACTGTTATTTGCCTAATACAGCAATCTAAAGTTCCGTTGAGTTTAGTTTATTGTCACGTGTTCTGAGGTACAGTTGATAGCTTTTATTGTGTGCTAACCAGTCAGCGGAAAGACAATACACGATTACAATCGTGCCATCCACGGTATACAGATACATGATAAAGGGAATAACATAGATAAAGTTTATTGCAAAATAAAGGCAGTAAAGTCTGATCAAAGATAGTCCGTGGGTCTCCAAATGAGGTAAATAGTAGCTCAGGACTGCTCTCTAGTTGTGGTGGGATGGATCAGTTGCCTGAGTTTAAATACCTTGAATGAAGTGGTTTAATACACAGCCCAGTGAAGATTTTGGAGATTTTCAGGGTGCATGTGGAGAAATCCATGATGAATGTTGGCAGTGGCGGTGGATGCATGGAAGGATGCTGTCGGTGATCCGTTCCTTTCGGAAGTGCGCTGGGTGGTGCAACAAGGCCAAGAGAGGAGAGGGACGGCACGTTTGGAGGTGGATGTGCCTGGATCATTGCGTCTTTGGAGCTTGCCACTGGAGGCCCTCGATGAGATCTGCTCCGTGGTGGATTGGAGGCAACCTGCAGTGGCACGGAGCAATGAAGGAGATGGCTGGCATCGCCAGGCCAAGCCGACCCCTGCAACTTTCATTCCTGTAGAAACCACCCCCACCCCCCAAAAAAAACCCATGTTGATGCCTACTATCTGGTGGCTCTGATATCCACCATCACAAAGTGCTTTGAGAAGTTGTTCAAGGGGCACATCAACTCCCAGACAACTGAGACTCACAAAAGCTGCATGGCAGACGTCATCTCCTGGCCCTACACTCATCCTTGGAACACCTGGATAAAAATGACTCCTGTGCCACACTCCAATTTACTGACAGTAACTCTATTTTCAACGTCATAATTCCAACCAAACCCAACTCCAAATCCAGAATCTTGGTCTTAGTACCTTCCTTTTGCAACTGGATCCTCAACTTCCTGACCCACATTCTGTAATCAGTAAGGTTAGGTGACTAAAACCCTATTCCATGATACTTCACATCACCGATTCCCCACAAAGATGTGTTCTCAGCCCCTTACTATGCTCCCTATACACTCACCACAGTGCATTCAAATTCTGGTCTAACTCCATTTAAAAGTTTACAGGTGACACAGACACATCTCAAAAAACAATGAGGTGGAGTACTGGATGGAGATTAAGAGGTCGGTAGCTTGATGCCAAGAATGCACCTTTCCCTCAACATCTGCCAAATGAAGGAGCTCTTCATTGACATCAATGGCACTGAAGTAGAGGTGGTCAAGAGCTTCAAGTTCCTCGCTGTAAATGTCACTAACAATCCGTCCCGGTCAACCACATCGATGCCATGACCAAGACGGCACAACAACGCTTCAGCTTGCTCAGGAAGCCAAGAACATTTGGCAAGTCTCCAATGACACTTATGAATTTCCACAGATGCACCTGAAAAACCATCCTATCTGGATACATCGCTGCCCAAGATGACAAGAAATTGCAGAGTTGTGAACGCAGCCCAGTCCATCATACAAAACAAGTCACCCCCCCATCCTCATTGACTCCATTTATAGTTCACATTGCCTCAGAAAAGCAGGCTACATAATCAAGGACCACCCACACTCCAGTCAATCTCTCTTCTCCTATCTCTCGACATACCATCATATTCAGAAACAGCTTCTTCCACGCTAATATCAGACTCATGAATGGACCTTTTGAATGCCAAAGATTAATTCCTGATCTCCCAAATCAATTGTGGACCCCTGACCTATTATTTTTACCTGCACTCCTTCTATAGCTGGAACACTATATTGTGCATTTTTTTTCCCATTCTGTCGTATTACCTGATGTACTATGCAATAGTGCTTTTCACTGTTTCCCAGTACATGTGATAATCAATCTTAGACTATAGAGATACAGCACAGAAACTGCCCCTTTGGCCCACCGAGTCCACACCAACCTGTATCACCCCATACATGAGCAACTATCCTACACACTAGCACCAATTTACAATTTGTTTATGGAAACCAATTAACCTACAAACCTGTATGTCTTTGGAATGAATGTGTTAGGAAACTGGGGCACTTGGAGAAAACCCACATGATCCCAGGGAAAACGTACAAACTCCATACAGGCAGCACCCGTAGTCAGGATCGAAGCCAGGTGTCAGGCTCTGGAAGGCAGCAGCTCTATTGCTGTGCCACTGTGCTGCCCCTAAACCAAGTAAACCAAGAAACCAATGCAAATTTCGGGGGAGATGTCATCCATTAAGACCAGGGAGAGGAAATAAAGTTATTCTTGTCGAGGGTTGTTAATGAGTGGAACACTCCACCACAGGACTGAACTATTCAAGATATACTTAGGTTTTTAGACTGTTTGGGAATATAGAATATTGTGGGGGACAGGCACAAATGTAGAACTGAAGTCAATGATCAAATCAGCCCTGATCTTATTAAATGTGAGTACAGTTTGACTCTCTCCGCTTTCCATTTTCCATGGTCTGGTAGGTTTTTCAGCATTTTTCCAGTGCGCGATTGTGGGAAGCAAATTGTTGAAGCAGGAAAATTGGACAACAGCCACCATTTCCATCATTAAATTTCGCTCCCAAATGTGACTCAAATTCATGAAACTTCAAATAAAAATGTCAATGAGTAAATATGATTTCCATCATTAAATTCTTTCCCTCCCCTCCTTTGTAGTTGTGGACCTTTGGGTGGGACTCCCATGGAGTTGTGTATGTGGAAGGCCAGTGCTACTAATGCCCCTGCCGTTACACATGCGCTAAACCCAGAGTGACTTGGACCGAGAACCTTAGCATGGAGTAATGGGCCTGTCCCACTTTGGCGATTTTTTAGGCAAGTGCAGTAGACTCTGCGGTCACCACATGGTCACCACATGGTCGCCGCATGTTTGCTGATGGTCCCTGGTGAGTCCGCTTCATGGTCGCGAGGAGTACCCACATTCTGGGAACTCGTCGCGGCCTCAGTATGGTCGACACAAATTTTTCACGTTGAACATTTTTCTGCGACCAAAAATTTGTCGCCATGGAGAAAATCAATAATTCTGTAGTCGTAAGAGCAGTTGGAGTTGGGTCGCCATGTAGTTGTAGGTAGTTGAGGTAGTCATAGGTTGTTTTAGTGAATCGCCTTTGGATTTTCATTGGCTCATTGGGGAAAAAAAACGTAAGCAGGAGTTTTCAGAACCAAGGATAACTGACCGATAATGTTAAATGTCCGCCGAACTTCATAGTTTTGTATCTCTTTCTTCTAAAATGTTGTCTCCACTCATTCTCCCCCCTTATCCCCCCCTTCTCCACCCCTCTCCCCCCCTCTCCCCTCTTCTTCCCTCTTTTAAAGGACTTACCGTACACTGTGCTAGCCGTCTTAATTACAGCGCCAACCTTCCTGCTCATCGCGGTGTGTGTCTGTATCACCATGACTTTGTACCTTGTGAATTTCAGACAGCACTCCCCCGCTTGCCCTGGCCCCCGCCTTTGCGATGTGTTTGTGTTCAAAGTTCAAAGTTCAAAGTAACTTTATTGTCAATTCAATTATGCAACAGTAGTTAGAGGATTGAAATTAAGTTTCCCCATACTCCAAATGTGCAAGTAATATTAAAAACACAGACAGACAACATACCAATAAAAATAGACAATAGACATTACATTATTTAAAATATTAAAATATTCACAGTGTGCCAAAATGTAGCAAAAACTTGGAGGTATTTTAAAAATGGTGCAACAATGAGAGGTGCAATATAGAAAAAGTGCAAATTTCGTACTGGAGACATTGAGCCAAAGTTATTTTTACAGTTTGTTTGTCTTTGTTTGGGTACTGTTCATGGAATTTTCTTAAGTGCGTTGAGTAGTCTGATGGCCTGAGAGAAAAAGCTGTTTTTGAATCTGGTGGTTTTGCTCCGCATGCTGCGGTAGCGCTTGGCGGAAGGTAGAGGGTGAACAGTTTGTGAACAGTTTGTGTGCTGGGTGGGTAGTGTCTTTGATGATATTGCTTGCTCTCTTGCGACAGCGAGATGGGTATAGGTCCTGGATTGCTGGTTGGGGTGATCTGGTGATCTTCACCGCTGTCCTCACCACTCTCTGTAGGGCCTTCTGGTCAGCAGCAGAGCAACTGCCATACTAGACTGAGAAACATAGAACATAGAAACATAGAAATTAGAGTAGGCCAGCCCTTCGAGCCTGCACCGCCATTCAATATGATCATGGCTGATCATCCAACTCAGTATCCCGTACCTGCCTTCTCTCCATACCCCCTGATCCCATTAGCCACAAGGGCCACATCTAACTCCCTCTTAAATATAGCCAATGAACTGGCCTCAACTACCCTCTGTGGCAGAGATTTCCAGAGATTCACCACTCTCTGTGTGAAAAAAGTTCTGCTGTCTCTGAACAGAGTCCAAAGATCTTTTCCATCATCTAAGAGGGTGGATTGTGCCTTGATCTGATGCCTCATATAATAGATGGCAGCCATGAAAATTCAGCAATTCAGTTTATTCACAGAAATAGGATGTGATAGATTGCTGTGATGACTAGGGATTGTACTCTTTCTAAAGTAAAGTATTTAAGGTGAGGGATTAAAAAATAGGAAAGACATACTCGGGCTTTCCAAGCTTTCCAAGGGCAGGTTTAAAGCTGATGAGGTAACTTTTCTAGTGGTGTCACTGTTCCGTAGGAAAGACAGAAGCCAAGTTAATCCCAGCAAACACTCATCCATGGTCAATGGTCAATGATGCTTTAATATCACATGTGCACAAGCATTTGTCACATATATTTCAGTAACGTGTTGTCATACCTAAGCACAATCCCCGATTAGCAACATGCTCAGAAATAGCCCTCTGAGACCACATACAAGAGGCGCCAGGTTTTCGCGCCATTTTCATAGTTCAGTCCGCGCTCTAGGTCTTATGAGCGGCGCCTGTTCCAGGAAAGCCCCAGCTGCTTGCAGGGCCTCTGGTCTCCTTGGACGGCGAACCAACAACTCTCTCCTCGCCAGTCCACCTTGTGCCCCAGGGATGTTTGTAGGTTAATTGGCCCTCTGTAAATTGCCCCGAGAGTAGAGTGTTGGAAGCGGATGTGAAAGTGGGATAACATTGAACTAGAGTGAACGGGTGATCAATAGTCAATGTGGATTTGTTGGGCAGAAAGGCCTGTTTTAATGCTGTCTTTCTGAACTAAATCTGCCATTTGGTGGGTCTTTGATGGATTGTTTCCGGATAATAATGCTCTATTGATCAATAGAGACCAAATCAGATTTTGCGCCAGTGCGCTTCTAGAGTACACGTCCACCACCGATTTTCCAGCACCCTTTGTTCCAGATCCTTTTGGGATTATCCGTTTTGCCGGACCAGCAGAGGTCATGGCCTCCGAGAGGAGTCAAACAGTACTAGAACGGTCCACCTAGGCTGCAGTGGGGCCATGATACCGGCCCGCAAATCTGGCCTCGGAAGTTAGCTGTCTGCCGGCTCCAGCTGGGCCGCAGTTCCAGAGCCCTGGCCGCAGGGTGCAAATGTGAGCCGCCGATCAGCTGCGGAGGTCCTGATGAGGCTGATTTTGACTGTCTCACCCAGCCTTGGCATTTTCAGTAGGGGGGGTGGGGAGGGGTATCCGCGGGGGATTTCAAATGCGCTCTTCCAATTTTCTCTGAATTAAAGAAGGAGCCGGTCCACCAATAATCGGTGGTGCACCTGTAGAAACCAAGCGTACAACTGTGCCATTGAAAACACCACATGAGCTGAAAGTGAAATAGAATTCAATTGTTGTGGCAGCATCCTCCCATCCAGTCCAACATTCTCTCCGCTGAACACGAGTCTGCATCCCAGAATAAACACTCAGACCTCATCATTTATATGAATTTCCAACATGACAGCAATAATTTATTGTGTGAAACCATTTGTGAAGTTTTACTGTTAGAAACCACCGATCAACAGAGGCATTGTTAAATCATTTTAACAGCGCCCAATGCATTTTGATATTTTTTGTTGGTTTACAGCAAGTCGGTTGGCTGCAGCATCGATGCGGTTTACAGCAAGTTAAGGTTATCCCAGCTAGTCCTCTGCCAGTTGACAATATAATGTGCGTTTCTGGAGCTATGTGCATGTGTACAAAAGGGGATAGTTAAATCACTCTGCGGTCTTTATTATTTCAACAGGGTACTTCATCTTTGTGAAAGTACGCACAATTTAAAACAACTCTGCAAATAAGCGCAGCCCCGACAAGTTGAAAAAACCCGCTTCCACTGCCAATCTTGCAGAACCACAGGAGGTTTGAAAATTGGTGGCCATGATCTTTTAAGCCATTAAATGATGGTGAAGATCAGAGATGTCACTGGGTTTCTGGTTCCAATCATTCAGCATACACCCTGTCAATGAGGAGGCCATTTACTGGGGATACATCACTCTCCCAATCAATTCCTGAGCTGAGTGACTGCCCATCATGCAAACAACATCTGTTCCTGTGGACATATCAGTGCTCACATCATTCGTATTCTGCACACATTTAATTGCCCTGATGTTAAACGGAGGATGGAGCCCACTTTCTAATCAAGGTGGAAAAATATAGATAGATATCTGGAGAAAGGCAAAGCTTTTGTGCGATTCCTTCCTTTTCATTTCATGAGAGTCAAGAGTGTTTTATTGTCATATGTCCCAGGCAGAATTAAATTCTTACTTGCAGCAGCACAACAGAATATGTAAACATAGTACCCTGTGAACAATATAATAAATGAGAAGAAAATGTTCAGTATATATATATATATATATATATACTGCCAAACTTCAGATTTTACTGGAATATTGTTGAAAATGTTCTTTTAAAATGGTATATATATACATATATACTGAACACTTTTTTACACACAATATATACACACATACATACGTGCACATAAAAACAAAAAATAATAGTGCAAAAAGACAGTCAATTCCGCACGTCTTTGTAGTTCAGAGCTTCTTTAAACACAAAAGAGAAACAATGCTCTTATAAAGGCCACGAGTGATATATTTAGTGACTCGCACAACCCGTTACAAACATGCATCTGCACATGGCACAGGGGATGCCGATAGCTCGGGGTCAAGAAATGTAGTAAACGTTTGCTATTCATAATTTCAGTAGAATTCTTCCAAGAGTCGCCTTTCATGTATTTCACTTTTGCATCAGCTTCCATTCTCTTGCTTTGTTTTATTCACTTTCCTTTCAAATTCATTTCAATTAAATCAATTAAAATACACAGCTGTTCCAGGCTCTCCGCTGGCAATTCCCCTTGGTTTTGATGAAAGCAAGTGAACACATCTCATAATGAGTAACCGCTGAAATGATCGCAGTCTGAATGTAACATGGCTGAAAACAGCTACAACATGTTCTCGTATTCCTGAGAAAAAAACATGCAGCTCAAACTTAACAAAGGGTCGCAATGTCTTCTGATTGCCATTTTAAAAACAGCCTAACTTCAGATTTTACTGGAATATTGTTGAAAATGTTCTTTGAAAATGGTTAGTTGTAAAACAATTTCAGAAATCCTCTCAGTAATATTCAAGCAATGAATTACATCACAGGAAGGATGTGGAGGCTTAGGGGAGAAGATGCAGAAGAGGCTTACCAGAATGATGTGGGAAGGAACTGCAGATGCTGGTTTATACCAAAGATAAACAACAAATGCTGGAGGAACTCAATGGATCAGGCTGCATTTCTGGAGAAAAGGAATACAGAACCTTCCATAATGTTTGGGACAAAGACCCACCATTTATTTATTTGCCAATTTGAGATTTGTAATAGAAAAAAATCACATGTGGTTAAAGTGCACATTGTCAGATTTTATTGAAGGCCATTTTTATATATTTTCGTTTCACCATGTAGAAATTACAGCTGTGTTTATACATAGTCCCCCCATTTCAGGGCACCATAATGTTTGAGACACATGGTGTTTGTAATTGCTCAGGTGTGTTTAAATGCCTCCTTAAAGCAGGTATAAGAGAGCTCTCAGCGCCTAGCCTTTCCTCCAGTTTTTCCATCACCGTTGGAAACTTTAATTGCTGTTTATCGACATGAGGACTAAAGTTGTGCCAATGAAAGTCAAAGAAGCCATTAAGGCCTGGGCATGCATGGCTGCTGAAGGTACTGGCTCACTTATCTTCATTGATGATACAACTGCTGATGGTAATAGCATAATGAATTCTGAAGTGTATAGACACATCCTGTCTGCTCAAGTTCAAACAAATGCCTCAAAACTCATTGGCCGATGGTTCATTCTACAGAAAGACAATGATCCCAAACATACTGCTAAAGCAACAAAGGAGTTTTTTAAATCTAAAAAATGGTCAATTCTTGAGTGGCCAAGTCAATCACACGATCTCAACCCAATTGAGCATGTGTTTTATATGCTGAAGAGAAAACTGAAGGGAAACAAGCATAAGCTAAAGATGGCTGCAATACAGGCCTGGCAGAGCATCACCAGAGAAGACATCCAGCAACTGGTGATGTCCATGAATCGCAGACTTCAAGCAGTCATTGCATGCAAAGGATAGACAACAAAATACTAAACATGATTACTTTCATTTACACGACATTGCTGTCTCCCAAACATTATGGTGCCCTGAAATGGAGGGACTATATATAAACACTGCTGTAATTTCAACATGTTGAAACCAAAATGTATAAAAATGGCATTTATTAAAATCTGACAATGTGCACTTTAACCGCATGTGATTTTCTTCTATTACAATTCTCAAATTGTGGAGTACAGAGGCAAATAAATAAATGATGGGTCTTTGTCCCAGACACTATGGAGGGCACTGTAAGTGACGTTTCAGGTCGGAATCTTTCGTCAGGTTCTGAAGAAGGGTTCTGACCCAAAACATCACCTATTAACTTTTCTCCAGAGACGCTGTCTGACCCGCTGAGTTGCTCCAGCTTTTTGTGTATATTACCAGAATAATTACTGGATTAGAAGGTATTAGCTATGAGAGGCTGGACAAACATGCTCGGTTTTCTATGGAGGCAAGCCCTCTCAAGGGGAGACCTGACAGAAGTATATAAAATTATGCGAGGCATAGATAGGATAGACAGTCAGAACCATTTTCCCAGGAAGGAGAAATCAACTACTGGAGGGCATAGCTTTCAGGTGAGAGTTAAGCCCCTGTCCCACTTAGGAAACATGAACGGAAATCTCTAGAGACTTTGCGTCCCACCCAAGGTTTCCGTGCGATTCCCGGAGGTTGCAGGTGGTTGCCGGAGGTTGCAGGTAGTGGAAACAGGTAGGGAGACTGACAAAAACCTCCGGGAACCGCACAGAAACCTTGGGTGGGGCACAAAGTCTCCAGAGGTTTCCGTTCAGCTTTCCTATGTGGGACAGGGGCATAAAATAAGTTGTGTGGGGCAAGTATTTACACAAAGGTTGGTGGGTGCCTGGAATGCGTTGCTAGGGTTGGTGCTTGAGGTCGATACTATAGTGGCATTGAAGAGCCTTTTGGATAGGCGTATGGATATGCAAGGATTCCTCTTTTCCCTCTCATCTCCTTCCAAGTCAAGTCAAGTCAAGTCGTCAAGTTTATTTGTCACAAACACATACGAGATGTGCAGTGAAATGAAAGTGGCAATGCTCGCGGACTTTTGTGCAAAAGACAAACAACCAAACAACCAAACAAACTATAAACACAATCATAACACACATATTCTTTTACATAATAAATAATGGAAGGAAAAACGTTCAGTAGAGTTAGTCCCTGGTGAGATGGGCGTTTACAGTCCGAATGGCCTCTGGGAAGAAACTCCTTCTCAACCTCTCCGTTCTCACCGCATGGCAACGGAGGCGTTTGCCTGACCGTAGCAGCTGGAACAGTCCGTTGCAGGGGTGGAAGGGGTCTCTCATGATATTGTTGGCTCTGGAGTTGCACCTCCTGATGTATAGTTCCTGCAGGGGGGCAAGTGAAGTTCCCATAGTGCGTTCGGTGAAACGCACTACTCTCTGCAGAGCCTTCTTGTCCTTGGCAGAGCAATTCCCAAACCAGATGGTAATGTTCCCGGACAAGAAGCTTTCCACCGCCGCTGCGTAGAAGCACTGGAGGATCCTCGGAGACACTCTGAATTTCCTCAATTGCCTGAGGTGATAAAGGCGCTGCCTTGCCTTACTCACGAGTGCTGAGGCGTGTGATGCCCATGTCATATCCTTGGAGATGTGGACTCCCAGATATTTAAAACAGTTCACCCTATCCACAGGATCCCCATTTATCCTCAATGGAGTGTACGTCCTCGGATGATGTGGCCTCCTAAAGTCCATGATCTGCTCCTTCGTTTTTTTGATGTTCAAGAGGAGGCTGTTATCCTGGCACCAGAGTGCTAGACCAGCCACCTCCTCCCGGTAGGCCTTCTCATCGTTGTCTGAGATCAGGCCCACCACCACAGTGTCATCAGCAAACTTAATTATTGAGTTGGAGCTGAACCTAACCACACAGTCATGTGTGTACAGGGAGTACAATAGGGGGCTGAGGACGCAACCCTGGGGCGATCCTGTGCTCAGGGTGAGGGACTTTGATGTATTCCCTCCCATCTTGACTACCTGGGGCCTGGCGGTGAGAAAGTTCAGGACCCAGGCACACAGGGAGGTGTTGAGCCCCAATTCCATTAGCTTCCCGGCCAGTCTGGTGGGGACTATTGTGTTGAAGGCTGAACTGTAGTCTATGAACAGCATCCTCACGTAGCCCCCCTTCTGGCTGTCCAGATGGGAGAGAGCGGTGTGCAAGACCTGGGAGACCGCATCGTCCGTGGACCTGTTCGGACGGTATGCGAACTGCAACGGGTCCATGTTCCGAGGGAGGAAGGCGCAGATGTGTTTCTTCACCAGCCTCTCAAAGCATTTCATGACTACCGAGGTAAGGGCCACCGGACGGTAGTCATTCAGACAGGCTGGGGAGGCATTTTTTGGTACCGGTACAATGATGGATTTTTTGAAGCAGGCAGGGTCCACGGACTTGTCTCGGGAGAGGTTGAATAATGTAGTGAGCACTGGAGCTAGCTGCGTAGCACAGGACTTGAGTACTCGCCCCAAGATGCCATCGGGGCCTGCAGCTTTTCTCGTGTTCACCCGTGTCAGAGCCCTCCTCACGTCGTGCTCGGACAGCGAGAATGTGTGCACATTCCTCCCTTCAGCTTCGGTAGCCAGCCCGCTGGCGGTATTGTCGATAGTCGGCAGACCTGGAGTGGTGCTGCCCCTCTCGAAACGAGCGTAAAAGGAGTTCAGGTCGTCAGCTAGGGAGGTGCCGGCACACGCGGATGAGGTAGGGGTGCTCTGGTGTCCTGCTGCTCCATCTGTAACTCCATCTTGTCTCTGTACCTTCTCTTTGCATCCTTCACCACCCTTCGCAGTCGGTAGGACTCTGCCTTGTAGACGTCCATGTTTCCTGATGCCAGGCCCGAGTTGTAGGCAGCGGTGCAAGCATTCAGGGCCACACGAACAGAACTGTCTACCCAGGGTTTTTGGTTCGGAAAGGTGCTTACCCTTACCGTGGGGACGATGTTGTCGGTTACTGTTGCGATGAAGTCCATGACTGCTTCCGCAAACTCACTGACGTCACTGGAACTTGCTTCGAACATATTCCAGTCGACATCACTCAGTGCATCTTGCAGCATGGCCTCTGACTGGTCGGACCACCGCTTTACGTCCCTCGTCTCTACCGCTTCCCGAACTATCCTCTGTTTATACTCCGGCAACAGGAAAATGGCAGCGTGGTCAGATTTTCCTAGGGGAGGGAGTGAAACGGCCTTGTAGCCTTTCCTGAACGGTGTGTAGCAGTGGTCCAAAGTTCTCTCCCCCCTGGTGGCACACGTGATGTGTTGGTAGAAGTTCGGCATGACCTTCTTGAGATTTGATTTATTAAAATCTCCAGCCACCACCATAGCCGCATCCGGGTACTTGTTTTGATGTCGACATAGCACATCGTGTAGGGCCGATAGTGCCACGTCGGTGTCCGCCTGCGGTGGAATGTAGACGGCTGTGACGATCACTGAGCCGAACTCCCGGGGAAGGTAGAATGGGCGGCATGAGATCGTCAGGTGCTCCAGGTCCGGCGAGCAGGAACGGGAAAGCATCTTGATATTTCCAGGGTTGCACCAGTTGTTATTGGTCATGAAGCAGACTCCTCCACCCTTGGATTTCCCAGATGCTTCTGTTCTGTCAGCACGGTGGACAGTGAAGGACTCGGTTGGGCAGATTACCTGATCCGGAATCAGTGAGGGCAGCCATGTTTCAGTCAGGCAGAGGATGTTGCAGTCCCTTATGTCCCGCTGGAATCTGACCCTCGCCCTGAGGTCATCCAGCTTGTTTTGGATGTTCCATTTCCATTTTCTCCAGCCATATCAGTTGCAACTAATATGTCTTCCTCCTCCCGTCTCTCTGCAAACACACTTTTGTCTGTGCACAATTTCAGACATGTCGTTTATTCTCTCCCCCCTTCTACAACTTTAGCTTAGTTTGGAGTTTTAAGATACGGCCAGGAAACAGGCCCTTTCGGCCCACCGAGTCCACGCCGACCATCAATCACCTGTTCACACTAGTTCTAACTTATCCCACTTTCCCATCCACACCCTACACACTAGAGGCAATTACCGAGGCCAATTAACCCACAAACCCACATGACTGTGCCAAACATGATGCCAAGACCAACTCTTGCCTGCCTACGAATAAACCATATCCCTCCACTCCTTGCATATCCATACGCCTATCCAAAAGGATCTTCAATGCCACTATAGTATCGGCCTCAACCACCAACCCCAGCAGCATTTTGCAGGCACTCACCACCCTTTGTGTAAAAGACTTGCCCAACACATCTCCTTTAAACTTTGCCCCTCTCACCTTAAAGCTATGCCCTCTAGTAATTGATTTCTCCATCCTTGGAAAATGGTTCTGACTGTCTACCCTAGCTCTGCCTCTCATCATTTTATATACTTCTGTCAGGTCGCCCCACAACCTCTAGAGTACCAGAGAAAACAGTCCTAGTCTGTCCAACCTCTTCCTGTAGCTAATACCTCCTAATCCAGGCATCATTCTGGTAAACCTCCTCTGCACCCTTTCCAAAGCCTCCACATCCTCCCTGCCACGGGGTGACTAGAACTGCATGCAATACTCCAAATGCAGCCTAACCAAAGTCCTATAAAGTTCTCTGCCTTCTCTGAGTATTTCTGCTGAGTATTTCCAGCCTTCTCTGTTTGTAATTATGTTTGCATGGAAGAAGAACTGATAGATGGATGGGGAGAAACTATTTCTAGTGGGTGGGGAGTCTGGGAAAGGCGAATGGAGTCTAAAAATTAAAGCCAGGCCTTTCAGACGTGACGTTAGGTAACAGAGGGTGGGAACAACTTGGAAGTTTCTTCCCCAGGCAGCAATTATTGTGAGATCAATTGTTATTTTCAAAGGTTTCAAATGTTTCAAAGGTCTTTTATTGTCGTGTGTACCAATTAAGGTACAGTGAAATTCGAATTACCATACAGCCATACTTTTAAAAAAAAGCAACAAGACACACAACTACATAAAAGTTAACATGAACATCCACTACTGTGGATTCCTCACATTCCACAACGTGATACAAGGCAATATTGTTATTTTTAAACTGTGATTGATAGATCTTTGTTAATCGTTTGTAAAGATACTGGGAAAAGGAGAGTAAATGAAGGCAGGTTACATATCAACTGTGAACTTGATATGGTCCCATGAGTCAAGTCCCATTTCCATGTTTATGTAAACAACTGGTACTATATGGATCAATGTTAAATGTGGTCTGTATCCTATTTCCCTGTTTTGTTTATGTTGAGAATGAATTGTATTACATCTGTTAAAGATTGAAGCCTCCTGACATATCTGTTGTCTGTGTGGACAGATTTTGAAATTGCTGTTCCAATGGTCAGTTTCAGGGCCTTGACGCTGCCAACTCTGGCAGTCAAATTTATGTTTACACATCAATCACATTTACTTGCCTTAACCGAGGGGACTAAGCAGATTCCAAACGGGGCAGGCAATGAATGCATTGCCAGGTTTTCATTCTGTACATCTACCTATTAGCTACAGGGAGAGGTGGGACTGGCTTGGATTGTTTTCTCTAGATTTCCGGAGGTTGCGTCAAAATCTCTCCTGTTTTGTATGGGTGGTTTTCTCTGCCGCCCAGTCTGCCTTTGCTGTGCTCAGGGTGGTGAATCTGTGGATCTCTTTGCCACAGAGGGCCGTGGAGGCCAAACCAGTGGATAATTTTACGGCAGAGATTGACAGATTCTCGATTAGTAAGGTGGTCAGGGGATACGGGGAGAAGGCAGGAGAATGGGGCTGAGAGGGAAAGATAGATCAGCCATGATTGAATGGCAGAGTAGACTTGATGGGCTGAATGGACTATTTCTGCTTCTAGAACTTGTGAACTTATGAACTTATGACTCAAAACATCACATGTTGCTTTCCTCCAAAGATGCTGCCTAACCTGCTGAGTTAATCCAACATTTTGTGTCGATCTTCGGTATAAACCAGCATCTGCTGTTCCTTCCTACACATCCTGGACACACTTGGAAATCTGCCTTCCACAGAAGGTTGAACTCGGTGATCATATGCTCTTAAATTCCTACCATCTGGGCATAATGATCCTTGATTACAAGGAGGCAGGGACATTTTTTCCATTCCCACTCTTCTCTTAACTTACCAAGTAGTCCTTGCATTTGGCACTTTCTTATTTGCCCATTGTTAGGGAGGACTGATGAAATTTACCTCAATAATTGAATAAATAGACCATTGTTAGTTAAATATTTAACTTGATAGTTGGAAAAGTATTTAAGACATTTGTAAAATATGTCTCCACCTTAATTCCAACTAGGGCAGCATGATGGTGCAGCGGTAGAGTTGCTGCGACTAGCGCCAGGTTTGATACTGACTAAGGTGCTGTCTGTACATTTTTGTACATTCTCCCCGTGACCTGCGTGGGTTTTCTCTGGGAGCTCCGGTTTACCCCCACACTCCAAAGACATACAGGTTTGCAGGTTAATTGGCTTGGTAAAATCATAAAATGTCCGCAGTGTGTGGAGGATAGTGTTGGTGTGCGGGGGTCAATGGTCAGTGCAGACCCGGTGGGCCGAAGGGCCTGTTTTTCGCATTGTATCTCTAAACTAAACTAAACTAAACTTCACACCGCTGACTTTCTCTGTATGTTCATGGACCAGTAATCTGGACAAGATTGGATCCAAAAAACAAGAACGTACCCACTACCGATTACCACGCTCAAAATTCCTGGTGGGATGTGCCGGAAAAATAACCCCTCAGGTGGCTGAGTGCGGACGTTGCAACCCAGGAGGGCATACGTTTTGAACAACTACCCCTCAGGAGGGCGGGCAGCAGCCTTCTGAGACCGAAAGCTGCACTCGAGAAGTGCACTGGCAATGGAAGTGGGTAAATGGTTCGTTACGGCACACCAACGACATATCTACACCAACTATCAGCCGGGTCCGCAACTCAAGCACATCGAATGATGAAGGTTGAACAATGGCATGCTATAAATATCATCTGTACTCACGAAAGGGCACAAACCTATGGGTGTGAACGAGAATACAACGTATTAAAATCAAATTATGGTCACACCTGGTGGCAAGTCACGGGCACAACGAACCCTCGGCTCTGGAGGGAGGCGTCTCGGTGTGGGAGGCGCTAGCCACGGGGATTTTACCTGAGTGGGTATTTAAGGCTGGGTAATGCCTGTGAACAGTGAGGAGTAGGGAGCAGTACTGGAACAGAATGAAATAGTCTCATTCACACAACTTGCGTTCCGCTTGGTTTTTGGCTGGACTCCTGTGAGTCCGCGCTACAAAATACGAAAATAAACCGCGTGCTACAAAATCATTACTGATTGAAGATCAAGATCTAAATAAAGACCATATGTCAATGAATTAAAGATCTCCATTTCAGTGAGAGGCTTTGAGGCATGGTATTACTGTACTCTGCATTGAATATAAACAAAAGCAATTAATTTCTAGTATTTTCTGTTCTTACAGGAGTTTCAATTGATGCCTTTTCTGAGTCTTAACTGATTAATATATTAGATTGTCTGTAGATAATTTTGAGACCAGACAAGCAAAGCTTTACTTCAGTAATTTATGTAAAGACTGCGTATGGATCATGTTCTTTGGATAAGAATAGAGTCTTGTCTTTGGCAAGCAATATCATTCCAACAACTGTGTTGTTTGTTAAATCTAATAAATTAGGCAGGCTCGAAAGACAAGCAGCTCTTTCAGTGTTCAGGAAATTCCTGCTATTTACATCTGCAGTCAGGGTCAACAAACTAATTTGATTTCTGAATACGTGAAATAAGCAATTTCACGCATTTCCAACAACTTTAAACAGAAAATGAGGGGTTGTTTATAAGAAGTCTGAAAGCCTTTCTGTAAACCTTTGTGTTCTGTCGCAAGCAAATGTGATGCCGCTTCCAGAGCTGGCAAGCTGCTGCTCGGACCTCTCCCATTGAGTATTCTGCGCTGTTGACTGGGCACGGATGAAAATTGACGCCCACGTATTTTGGATTTGGTTTGCACTGCTGCCATCTCAGACCGTCGTCATGGTGGCATGGTGGTGCAGTGGTAGAGTTGCTGGCTTACTGCCTGACTGCGCCAGAGACCCATATTGGTGGATCTGCAAGGACAGTCCATAAGCTTGCGTCAGTTAGGATAGAGCAGTGCACAAGCCGTCACAGGTAATATGAACCATTCTGTCCTGCTATCAGTATGTTCTGTTATCATCATGTTGTAACTATTATGCTCTGTCCTGCAGGGGTGGCACAGTGGCGCAGCAGTAGAGTTGCTTCCTTACAGCGCCAGGGAGCCGGGTTCTATCCTGACCATGGGTGCTGTCTACATGGAGTTTGTACATTCTCCCCATGAATGCTTGTGTTTTCTCCGCGAGCTCCGGTTTCCTCCCACATTCCAAAGATGTACACGTTTGTATGTTAATTGGCTTTGGTAAGAATTGTAAATTGTGCTGAGTGTGTAGGATAGTGATAGTGTACGGGGCTCGCTGGTCGGTGCTGACTTGGTGGGCTGAAGGGCCTGTTTCCATGCTGTATCTCTAAACAAAACTAAACAAAACTAATCTATAAAATAATTGGTTATCTACGGGATACAACGCAGTTACCTCAACAGGCTCCCATAATGTAGCCCCCGCTATTATATAGGACAAGAGCACAGACATTGCTTGGAAATCTTATCCTACAACTAAATCTCACACCAACTAGTTATGAGCTTAGATCATAGTTCCTTCATTATCACTAAATCTTGGACGAACATCCATTTACTCCATTGTGATGACGTCTTTACTCTAAGGATTGTATTGCTTTGTAAGAAAGCTTATCTCTACATTCTCATATATAAAGCTGAGCAACAAACATCAGTGTAAACTGCATCACTAGAAAAGTTGAAATAGCCAAGGGTTCAGTGTTTCTGTTAATCTGTGACAGAATTTACCGGAGTTATCTCGGCAATGGTGTACTGCAACAAATTCAGTTAATAATAGACAATAGACAATAGACAATAGACAATAAGTGCAGGAGTAGGCCATTCGGCCCTTCGAGCCAGCACTTCCATTCACTGTGATCATGGCTGATCATCCCCAATCAGTACCCTGTTCCTGCCTTCTCCCCATATGCCCTGACTCCGCTATTTTTAAGAGCCCTATCTAGCTCTCTCTTGAAAGCATCCAGAGAACCTGCCTCCACCATCCTCTGAGGCACATAATTCCACAGACTCACCACTCTCTGTGAGAAAAAGTGTTTCCTCGTCTCCGTTAAATAAATTTAAAATCTGAAAAAGGGTTCAGACCTGAAATGTCACCAATTCATTTTTTCCTGAGATGCTGCCTGACCCGCTGAGCTACTCCAGCACTTTATGTCTTTTTTTGGTATAAATCAGTTCCTTTGATAGGGTGGATGTGCAGAGTGTGTTGGAAAGAACTGCAGATGCAGGTTTAAGTTGAAGGTAGACACAAAATGCTGGAATAACTCAGCGGGTCAGGCAGCATCACTGGAGAGAAGGAATGGGCGATGTTTCAGGTCGAGACTCTTCTTCAGACTGTCAGGGGAGGGGCAAAGATAGAATGTATTTGGAGACAGTAAGATTAGTGGGAAAACTGCGAAGAAGGATGGGATAGAGAAGGAAAGCAAGGGCTATCTGGTTAGAGAAGTCAATGTTCATACCGCTGGGGTGTAAATTACCCAGCGAAGTTGTTCCTCCAATTTGCACTGGGCCTCACTCTGACAATGGAGGAGGCCCAGAACAGAAAGATCAGATTGGGAATGGGAGGGGGAGTTGATGTGATGAGCCACCGGGAGATCAGGTAGATTAAGACGGACTGAGCAGAGGTGTTCAGTGAAACGATCACTGAGCCTGCGCTTGGTCTCGCCGATGTAGAGAAGTTGACACCTGGAACAGCGGATACAGTAGATGAGGTTGGAGGAGATGCAAGTACATCTCTGCCTCACCTGGAAAGACTGTTTGGGTCCTTGGATGGAGTCGAGGGGGGAAGTAAAGGGCCAGGTGTTGCATCCCCTGCAGTTGCAGAAAGGGGTGGAGATGGGAAGATGTGGCCAGTTGGAAGTGGCGAAAATGTTGGAGGATTATATGCTGTATGCGACGGCTGATGGGGTGGAAGGTGAGGACAAGGGGGACTCTGTCCTTGTTATGAATGGGGGGAGGGGGAGCAAGAGTGGAGCTGTGGAATATCGAGGAGACCCTTGTGAGAGCCTCATCTATAATGGAAGAGGGAAACCCCTTTTCCTGAAGAATGGGGACATCTCCGATGCCCTGGTATGGAACACCTCATCGTGGGCGCAGATGCTTTGTAGACAGAGGAATTAGGGGTAGGAGATAGAGTCTTTACAGGAAGCAGGTTGGGAAGAAGTGTAGTCAAGATAGCTATGGGAGTCAGTAGGTTTGTAGTAGATGTCGGTCGGTAGTTTACTGTGATGGAGACGGTGAGATCTAGAAACGGTAGGGAGATGTTGGAGATGATCCGTGAATTTGAGTGCAGGATAAAAATTAATGGTGAAATTGATGAAGTCAGTGAGCTCTGCATGGGTGCAGGAGGTAGCACCAATGCAATTGTCAATGTAGCGGAGGTAGAGTTTGGGGATGTGCAGAGGATGTTTCCACTCGTAGGAGAGTCTAGGACCCGAGGCCATAGCCTCAGAATAAAAGCACGTACCTTTAGAAAGGAGATGAGAAGGAGTTTCTTTAGTCAGAGGGTTGTGAATCTGTGGAAGGCTGCAGAGGTCAAGTCAATGGATATTTTTAAAGCAGAGATTGACAGATTCTTGATTAGTAAGGGTGTCGGGGGTTGTGGGGAGAAGACGGGAGAATGGGGATGAGAGCGAATTATAGACGAGCCATGATTGAATGGCGGAGTAGACTTGATGGGTTCAATGACCTAATATTGCTCCGAGAACTTATGAACTTATGAACGAGTACAAGCCGACAAAAAGCAAAGTTGTGAAAGCATAACACGGAGCACACCAATTAAGTGAAAGCGCTACGTTTCTAATTTGTTTAATAAGATCCTCTATGAAATAAAGTGTATAAAAAATATTTCATTATTTAGTCAGATCAAAGGGCTTTGACAGTTGGCCATCTGTTTCCTTATTAATGGGATATTAGCTTTTGGCTTGATCTGTGTAACCTAATGTTGGAAGGTTAATTGACAAGTCCCATTAGGAGCAGTACAGAAGTGAAACTGCAAGGAAATATATTTACTGCCTTGTAGACAAGTGACATATTTCTAATTTCTTCATTTTATTTTAATTGTTACAGAAATTAATTTTTTTTTTAATGATTTACCAAACCTTTTCATTGGGCAGATTAATTTCTGTCATTACTCTATGAGAAAAGTATTTAAGTGCTAATGTCTTGGTTGCCAATGTCAATATACCCTCAGTCTAAGTTTTCCTTCAATAGAATGTAGAGGCTAGTTATGTTTTCAGTGCTCAGGGCATAATTCTAATCACTAAATGATACCCAAAATGGTGCCCGTGATCTCACATGGCACACGGTGCAATGGTTGCCATTGTGGTAAAATAATCTGCCAATGTTCCATAGACATTATAGATGAGGCAGATCTCAATCACCAATCACCAGTATGAAGAAGGGCCTCAACCCGAAACGTCACCCATTCCTTCTCTCCAGAGATGCTGTCTGTCCCACTGAGTTACTCCAGCATGTTGTGTCTACCTTTGGTTTATACCGGCATCTGCAGTTTCTTCCTACACACCTTGTAGTTTAGTTTAGTTTAGTTTATTATTGTCATGTATACCAACCGAGGTACAGTGAAAAGCTTTTGTCTGCGAGCTACTATCCAGTCAAAGAAAAAACTATACATGAATACAGTCAAGCTGCCCACAGTGCACAGATAAAAGATAAAGGGTGCAACATTTAGTGCAACGATATAACATTGAACTGATTATGTCCAATTAAACATAGTTCAAAGGTTTCCTATGAGGTGGATGGGAGGTCAGGACCACATTCTAGCAGATGAGAGGAGCGTTCAGTTGCCTGATAACAGCTGGGAAGAAACTGTTCCTGAATCTGGAGGTGTGTGTTTTCAAACATCTGTAGCTCTTGCCCTTTGGGAGTGGGGAGAAGAGGGAGTGACCGGGGTGAGACTCGTCCTTGATTATGTTTGGATAGCAGTGAAGCAATTTTGGAATTGAATGTTTAAGCCGCAGCCATTTCCCTGACCGGCTATTTCATGGGATCATGAATTGCTTTCACATTTCATACTTGATTCGTTTCTATGGGTACAGCGCTGAAACATGCCCTTCAGCCCATCTAGTCAGTCCCCGCCAACCAACGACCCCTGCATTCTAACACTATCCCACACACCTAGGGACAACTTACATTTAAAACCAAGCCAATTAGCCTACAAACCTGTACATCTTTGGAGTTGTCTGTAAAGTTGCTCCAAACTGCCCATTGCTCTGATCCACTTTGCCACCCCACCATGCTTATTTGTGTAAAGAGAGCATTCTGGTGGGATGCATTTCAGCCCCATAGGGCAACTATGGTGCTCTTGACTGTCTGAGCATGCAGAGAGTTGGTGAATGCATGCTAGTCATTTCCTTCCAGCTGGACCATCTTCATGGTGCTTTGCATTAGGAAGGCTGGGAGTATCATCAAGATGGCTGCCACCCTGGCCATTCCCTTTTCAATCTTCTACCTTCTGCAAAAAAATACAGGAGCTGGAAAACACAGACATCCAGGCTTAAGAATAGCTTCTTTCCCTGCTGCAATCCACCTCCTGAACCAGACCTCCTTCCCAGAGGTGCTGCTACATACCATTACTCTTATCTCTATCTCAATTAGTTATTCCATTATTGTATTTCAATATTCATATGCACTACTCAGAATTTGCACCGGAATCTTGCACTGTTTTGCACCTTATCATTATACCTATTGTTGAATTTATCATTATTGTATTTCTTACTGTTTATTCTGTGAGCATCGTGTAAACAAGGAATTTCATTGCACTTTGTTATATATGATATAACATATATGATAATATAACATACATGATAATATATGTTATATATATATATATGTTAGATATGATAATGAACTAATCTGAATCTGAAGATAGACACAAAGTGCTGGAGTAACTCAGTGGGTCAGGCAGCATCTCTGGAGAGAAGGAATAGGTGACGTTTCGGGTCGAGACCCTTCTTCAGACTGAGAGTTAGGGGAAAGGGAAACCTTTCAATCTGCATCTGTATCTGATTGTACCACGGCCTTATGCTTGGAAATAAAGGATGTGCTTCGAGGCAACACTAAACTCTGGAGATCTGAACACTGTGGTATTCTCTGGGTTCCTCCCACACTCCAAAGATGTACAGGTTCATTAGCGTCAGTAAAATTGTAAATTGTCCCTATGTGTAAGATAGTGTTAGTGTAGCGGTGATCGCTGGTTGCTGCAGACCTAGTGAGCCAAAGGGCCTGTTTCCGTGCTGTATCTCTAAACTAAACTAAATTAAACTAAACTTAAGATGCCGCCTGACCTGCTGAGTTACTCCAGCACTTTGCGATCTTTTTTGTAAACCAGCATCTGCAGTTCCTTGTATCGACTGAGCAGAAAATGCCAAAGGAAGGGGAAGGAAGAGGACAGGGAGTAGGGCCAGTTGGAAGAAATACATAGTTAGCATGGGAATAGTTTATTCAACCTGAAGCCCAATATTAGGACGACAGAGCAGTGTCTTGCACAGGCTAAGGAGAAGCACAGCACGAATCCCAACCATCTCTGTATCTGCATGCTGTCAAGTCTCATCATAGTTAAAAGTTGCCTTGCTCACCAATCCAGGCCAGATCAGGGATACTTTGGGATCTTCACAAGGCTAACGATTAGCTCTATGACTTTAATTTAGTTTAGTTTAGTTTAGAGAAACAGTGCGATAACAGGCTCCTTGACCCACCGAGTCCGTGACTAGCGATCCCCACACACTTGTTCCATCCAATATATCAGGGACAATTTACAATCTTTCTACCAAAGCCAATTAAACTACAAATGTGTACGCCTTTGGAGTGTGGGAGGAAACCGGAGCACCCGGTGGAAACCCACACGGTCACAGGAAGAACGTACAAACCCTGTACAGGCAGCACACATAGTCAAGACGGAACCTGGGTCTCTGGCGCTGTAAGGCAGCAACTCCTCCGCTGGGCCACCCTACTGCCCCTGGTGATGAACTAGCAGAGGGCCTGAACTTTAGTGAGGTACAGCGTGCAAGGGCTCTGCATACAGCAACAATGTCCTCACTGAAGCCTGCCATATGCTCCAGCCACAATCCACCTCCTTGGCGAGAGTTGCGGGCAGGCCAGCATTAAGTAGTTCTAACCTGTCACTGTTTTATGACCCTGCTGAGATGCACAGCCTCTCTGCAATATGGCTAATGCCAGCTGCGAGCTGCAATTATATTAATAAGCAGGCACTGTGAAGTTGGCCTGCTGTTTGCATTGGAAGCAACATCCAATGTTAACGATCTTTGCGTCAGGTTTTGGGGGCCATCCAGTTTGGCTCCTACACAGTCTGTTTTGCTCCAAGTCTGACTTAGAAATAACTCTGAAAGACGATAAACAAGGCTGCAACCACTATGCTTTGCTGGAACCATCATTCATTTCTTTCTGACTGTAGTGATCCCTCAACTGAATTTCCAGCTAACAAACGTTTATTCTTGTACGGCAGAGGGATAATGACAATGGTTCCTCCGAGCTTTTGTTGTCACGTGTGCAAAGTGAAATTCTTTTCTTACAAACAGTCCAGTAGAGTATTGCCAGACCCAAGCACAACCCCGATCAGCAAGTGCACAGAAATAGTCCACAGATTCCGCATGCAAGAGACGCCACGTTTTGGCGGCATTTACGCCCTGGTTGTTGTGAGGGTTGCCCGATCTAGGTGAGCCCCAGGCTGCTGCGGGTCACCAGCCATCGCCTTCCTTGGACATCTGGATTGACCTGCTAACCCAAGCCCCACTCCTCGCCTGTCCACCTTTGTTCCTGAGGGGGCTTCCCGCAGCCGACCTGGAGGGAGCGCTAGGCCAGACCCCGATTCCCTCTCCTCTGCTAACGGCCTTGCTCCGCTTCCGTCGTCATCGCCGGCTCCTTCCTCTAGTCCTCAGTGGACGAGCAGGGGCTCCCCCTTCCAGGCCGCGGGCCGCGGGCCACATTCGGCTGCTGGGGACCATCCCGGCCGCTACCCCGTGCTGAGAAGATGCCAGACCGCAAAAGGCACAACGATTCCACCTGATAAAGTTTCCCGATGCCTGCTTTCCGAGCTGCCAATGAAATTGTGTGCCATCCCCGGCACGAACACACAGAGATGAATTAAACTTTACAGGGAGTTGGGGAACAATATCAGATACAGGGCAAGAAATCACAGCTCAATCACACAACATTGTGCCCTGGTTATGGTCATCAAAGGCACCATTTAACATCGTCTTGCTCTTTTGTGACCTGTTTTCTAATACAGGAAGATAAACTAATAATTTATTATCACTGTCCCTTGAAGAATCACAGACGGTAATCTAAGGTATCTAAGGTATCTAACAGCCCCCAGAATCATCTTATGGTTCGAAAGTAAACACTGTCATAAAGTACACCTTGAGAGCTATAAACACTTTTTGTCTTACCTTCGTTGGTGTATGAATAATGGGATATAGTTCATAGCTCTCCAGACATATCCTTGTGTAATGAAACATTGCACTTTTGCACCTTCTCCGCTTCAGCACTCACATTCCTTTCCTTGCCTTAAAGCTCTTTTTATAAAACAAACGTTGTTTATTGACTTCAGTAAATCTTTGACCTGACAGCAGACTTACTGCTGGCATCAAGAAACAAATTCTTCAGTCGCTCAGCTTGGAAGAGCTTGACCATTTCCTGACTCTCTGCAAAGTGTGATGAGCTTCAGGGAAATGGTGCGGTTTCGTTATAACTCCATGGGCTGGAAATTCTTTCACATGGCGTAACGTCTTTATGCGCAGTTCAATGAGATTTAATTTAATGCCTGATTGCAGGAATGTGATCAGCTCCATGTAAGATCGCAGAATTTGCAGAGGGTTGTGGACCTAGCCCAGACCATCGCGCAAACCAATCTCCCTTCCATTGACTCCATCTACACTATTAGCTTTAGAGATGCAGCATGGAAACTGGTCCTTCGGCCCATCGAGTCCGCGCCGACCAATGATCACATACTATCACTCCTACACACTACGGACAGTTTACCAAAGTCAATCAACCGACAAACCCTCACATAGTTGGAATGTGGGAGGTAACCAGAGCACCCATAGAAAACCCATGTAGACATGGGGAGAACTTACAAACTCTGTATGGACAGCACCCGTAGTCAGGATCGAACCCAAGTCACCGGTGCTGTAAGGCAGCAGCTCTACCGCTGGGCCACTGTGTCGCCCTTTGCCTCGCTGCCTCGGCAAGGGCTGCCAGCATTATCAAGCGTCAGGCTCACCCTGGTCACACACTCTTCTCCCCTCTCCCCACAGGCAGGAGATACAGAAGTTTGAAAACAAAAATTCCCAGATTCAGGAACATTTTATTCCCAGCTGTTATCAGGTAACTGAATGGTCCTCTCATCAGCCGGAGTGCGGTCCTGACCTTCCGCCTCCCTCACTGGAGATCTTTGAACTGCCTTTAATCGCACTTTACCCGACTTCAATGTCATATCTTTGCACTAAATGGTGTAGCCTTTATCCTTTAACTTTGCACTGGAGACAGCTTCATTTAAGGTGGAGATTGACAGATTTGTGATTAGTATGGGTGTCAAGGGTTATGGGGAGAAGGCAGGAGAATGGGGTTGAGAGGGAAAGATAGGTCAGCTCCGAGTGAATGGTGGAGTAGACTTGATGGGCCAAATGGTCTACTTCTGTTCCTAGGACTAATGAACTTATGATTGTGTTCATGTAGTCTTTTGTTTGACTGGATAGCATGCAAACAAATGTTTTCACTGTGCCTCCATACAGGTGAAAATAATAATAGACTACACTAAAATGATCAGGTTCTGAAACTTTGTTCTGAACCTTCTCTGCATATGGCACACAGATGCACTAAGCTATTGATTAAGTGCACTGATGTCAATGGCTGCTGCAATAGTTACAGGGCAAAGGCCTCATCGGATCCACTGCCCTGGAGTTACTGCTACACTGTGGCGTGTGTTCCTCATCTCATAAACAGTATCATTACGCATCACACCTCCAATTCCCCATGTTCCAATTACACTTCTTATTCCCCCACAGCCTGTAGTCCAACACCGTCACCAACTTTCCCACAACCGGATTGATGTCTCTCATGTTGATGCCTCTGCCCCTGTGGCTGGCCCTTGCCTCAATCGTCTCCCTGCTCTTAATGCTATACCCCTGCTCGATACTATGTATTCCCTTAATACTGTCCTTCCCTCAATCCTCCTCCTCCTCCCGGAATATTTGCAAAACTATTTCCCAAACCTCCTTCCCACGATTCTGCCCCTTCATGGCTCCCTTTTCCCTCAATGCTCCCCTTCCCACAATCGCCACACCAGGAACAGAGCCTCTTGATTCTCCCCTCATCCTTCACTCAAAGCACACTCTGCCTAGTCTGTGCTCCTGATTGCCAACACTTGACCGACATAGGAAAGCCCAAGCAACGTGGAGTTATATTCTCAGGAGCATCAATAATTGAGAGGTTTTCTCTCTGAACATGTAAGATGCATTGGAGCCCTGCCAGGGCAGAAGCTGTGGGAATGTTTTAAGGTTAGACTTTAGACTTTAGAAATACAGCATGGAAACAGGCCTTTTCTCCCACCGACTCCATACCAAACAATTCTACACAGTAGGGACTATTTACAATTTTACCAAAGCCAATTAACCTAAAAACCTGTACGAGTTTGGAGTGTGGGAGAAAACTGGAGCATCCGGAGAAACTCCTTACAGACAGCAAACAAATTCAATGTTCGCATTTATTTCGAGAGGGCTTGTATACAAAAACAGGGATGTAATGCTGAGGTATAGGCCCTGGTAATGCTGCATTTGGAATATTGTGAGCAATTTTAGGCACCATATCTGAGGAAGGATGTGCTGGCTCTGAAGAGGGTCCATTGGAGGTTTACAAAAATGATCCCAAGAATGAGTAGGCTAACCTATGATGAGCGTTGGTCAGCACTGGGCCTGTACTCGCTGGAGTTTAGACGAATGAGCGGGGACCTCATTGAAACATACAGAATAGTGAAAGGTGGATAGAGTGGGTGTGGAGAGGATGTTTCCACTAGTGGGAGAGCCTAGGACTGGAGGTCATAGCCTCGGAATTAAAGGACGCTCTTTTAGGAAAGGGATGAGGAGAAATTTCTTTAGTCAGATGGTAATTAATCTGTGGAATTCTTTGCATAGGAGGCGGTGAAGACCGTCAGTGGATATTTTTTAAGGCAGAGAGAGGTAGATAGATTCTTTATTAGTACAGATGTCAAAGTTATGGGGAGAAGGCAGGAGAATGGGGTTTGGAGGGAGAGATAGATTAGCCATGATTGAATGGCGGAGGAAACTTTATAGGTTGAATGGCCCAATTCTGCTCCTATCACTTAGAAACATAGAAACATAGAAAATAGGTGCAGGAGGAGGCCATTCGGCCCTTCGACCCACCCCTGCCATTCATTGTGATCATGGCTGATCGTCCACTATCAATAACCTGTGCCTGCCTTCTCCCCTATCCCTTGACCTCACTAGCCCCTAGAGCTCTAGTTTAAGAGCTCTCTCTTAAATCCATCCAGTGACTTGGCCTCCACTGCCCTCTATGGCAGGTAATTCCATAAATTCACAACTCTTTGGCTGAAAACGTTTTTTCTCACCTCAGTCTTAAATAACCTCCCCTTTATTCTAAGACTATTAAGGTCATACTCTATTTCATATTCTAAGACTATTATTCTAATAAGGTCATATGGACTTATGACCGTATGACCTTATGACAGCACCCCTAGTCAGGATCGAACCCTGGGTCTCTGGCACTGTAATCAGCAACTCTACTGTTGCGCCACCATGTCGCTCAGGTTGTTATCTCTGGTGAGGAATCCAGAATGGTGGAGCATATTCTTAGGATAAGGGGTCAACCACTTAAGCCTACGCCTCCAAAGAGGATTTCTCATCTCTCATGGTAGTGAATCATTAGAACTCTCTTCCCAAGAGAGCTGTGGAAACTGAGATCAAATACGTTCAAGGCTGAGACAGATGGATTGTTGGACAATAACAGAATTAAGAGTTTTCGGGATGAGACAGGAAAATAGAGGCGCAACCGACGATCAAACCAGAACATAGACGCTTGGAACGGCAGATGCTGGAATACTGAACAAAACACAAAATGTTGGTGTAACTCAGCACATCAGGTATCATCCGTGGAAGACATGGATAGGCGATTTTTAAGGCCAGGACCCAAGAAGGGTCCCAGGCCATAACCTCACTTGCCTACTCCCTACACAGATGCTGCCTGACATAGAAACATAGAAACATAGAAATTAGGTGCAGGAGTAGGCCATTCGGCCCTTCGAGCCTGCACCGCCATTCAATATGATCATGGCTGATCATCCAACTCAGTATCCCGTACCTGCCTTCTCTCCATACCCCCTGATCCCCTTAGCCACAAGGGCCACATCTAACTCCCTCTTAAATATAGCCAATGAACTGGCCTCAACTACCCTCTGTGGCAGAGAGTTCCAGAGACTCACCACTCTCAGTGTGAAAAAAGTTCTTCTCATCTCGGTTTTAAAGGATTTCCCCCTTATCCTTAAGCTGTGACCCCTTGTCCTGGACTTCCCTAACATCGGGAACAATCTTCCTGCATCTAGCCTGTCCAACCGACCAACTGTCCAACTGACCCGTGGAGTTCCTCCAGCACTTTTTTTCAATCAGTCGAAAAATATTTCCTCAACCTTTCCATTACTCTTTGAAGTTTGACAACGGATCAATTATCACCAATTATGAGGCAACCTTGAGGAAATAGATTTCCTGTCATTTGGCACAAAAATTACATTTGAATTCTATTGCAAACAACTCTTCCTTTATTGTACCTACTCCCTGTAAAAAGTGACAATGGTAGGACCACTCTCTCCTCTCCATTTCAATGGCTCCAGTAATTACCATGGTCATGGGAGTGAGAGCGGAGGATTTTAGGTGCTCCTGGGTTTATAGCAGATTGAAGAGTATTTTAATTTGCGAAATATAAAAGGTGAATGGTGGGAGTTATGCCTAAACAAATGCATTATTCTAAACTTTTACTCTTAAGCTGGAAAGGGAGTAGAGAAGATTTATAAGGATGTTGCCGGGACTATTGGGAGCTATTGGGAGAGGCTGGGCCAACTAGGAATGTATTCCTTGGAGAGCAGGAAGGAGGATGAGGGGTGATCTTACAAAGATGTATAAGATCATGAGAGGATTAGATACGGTAAATGCAGTCTTTTACCCAGAGCGGGGGAATCAAAACCAGAGGTCATAGATTTAAGGTGATTTAATATGAACCTGAGGGGCAATTTTTTTTAACAGAATCTGTGGTAGGTGTATGGAACGAGCTTCCAGGAGAGGTAGTTGGGGCAGGTACTATCACAAGGTTTAATAAACATTTGTACTTGGATCATACTGGTACAAATATAGAGTAGGTTTGGAGGGATACGGGTCAAACACAGGCAGTTGGGACTAGTATAGATGGAGCGCATTGGTCGGCATGAGAAAGTTGAGCCAAAGGACCTGTTTCCATGCTGAATGACTCCATGACAACAGATGTTCCAATGGCTTAGATTTTAATGTTTTAAGGATGAATTGGATGAGCACACAGAAAAAAATAAGGATATGATTTCTTTGAGTTTGGAAAGACAACACTAAGTGGCAGTACTTTGTGGGCCAACATTTTTACAGCCTGCCATTAAGAAACTTTATTGCATTTATGTGACATAGAACATAGAGCAGTACTGCACAGGAACAGGTCCTTTGGCCCACCACGTCTGTGCCGAACATGTTGCCAACATAAACCAATCTCATTTTCCTACAATAGACACAAAATGCTGGAGTAACTCAACGGGATAAGCAGCATTTCTGGAGAAAAGGAATAGGTGATGTTTTGGGTCGAGACCCTTCTTCAGACACTGCACATGATCCATATGCCGCCATTCCCAGCAGATAGAAACATAAGAACATAGAAAATAGGTGCAGGAGTAGGCCATTTGGCCCTTCGGTACTCCGTTCCTGCTTTCTCCCCATATCCCTCGATTCCGTTAGCCCTAAGAGCTATATCTAACTAGCTCTTGAAAACATCCAGTGAATTGGCCTCCACTAACTTCTGTGGCAGAGAATTTCACAGATTCACAACTCTCTGTGTGAAAAGGTTTTTCCTCATATCAGTCCTAAATGGCCTACCCCTTATTCTTAAATTGTGATCCCTGGTTCTGGACTCACCCAACATCGGGAACATTTTTCCTGCATCTAGCCTGTCCAATCTCTTAAGAATTTTATATGTTTCTATAAGATCCCCTCTCATTCTTGAATATACTGTAAGCCCAGTCGATCTATTCTTTCATCATATGTCAGTCCCGCCATCCCGGGAATTAATTTGGTGAACCTACGCTGCACTCCCTCAATAGCGAGAATGTCCTTCCTCAAGTTAGGAGACCAAAACTGCACACAATACTCCAGGTGTGGTCCCACCAGGGCCCTGTACAACTGCAGTAGGACCTCCTTGCTCCTATACTCAAATCCACTCACTATGAAGGCCAACACGCTGGATGCTTACTTTCGGTGACTGATGTACAAGGACACCCAGATCTCGTTGCACCTCCCCTTTTCCTAATCTGACACCAGTCAGATATTAATCTGCCATCTTGTTTTTGCCACCAAAATGGATAACCTTACATTTATCCACATTATACTGCATCTGCCATGCATCTGCCCACTCACCCAACCTATCCAAGTCACCCTGCAGCCTCATAGCATCCTACTCGCAGATCACACTGCCACCCAACTTTGTGTCATCTGCAGACTTGGAGATGTTACATTTGAATCCATGTGAATTTCCTGCAGATTCATGTAATTCTCCACATATCCATTGGAGAACAGAACATCTGTCCAATAGAACAAGCCTTCTACAATTACCATGCTCAAAGCCCGTTGTAATGAGTTAGAAAGGTACGTGGCGGATTTAGTCTACAGGTCATGGCGACGTCGGTCTGGGAAAGGTCTGGGTTAGTTGAGGTATTATCTTGGGCAAGGATTGAACGCAGGACTCCGAAGGTCAGTTTTGCCGTGGGAGAGAGAAGGTGAATGGCTTTGCTTGTGGAGGCAGTAACTGGTTGCTGGAGAGGAAAGAACGGGTGTTCAGGTAATGATTGATCAGCCTGATGGAGTTCTCAGGATCTTTCAGTGGTCACTGAGTTTCTCCAGTACTTTTATTTTTGCTCTCAACTCCAGCACCTGCAGTCTCTATGGTCTCTATTACTGTTTCATTGGCTGGAGCCCAGCTTCCTGAGCTGAGTCCATTGGACCTGTTTGTGAGTGTTTGGTTAGGGTTGTGTGACAACTCAGTTAGAGTCATAGGGGTCATACAGCATGGAAACAAACCCTTTGGCCCACCTTGTCCATGCTGACTATAGATGCCCTGGCTTCACTAGTCCCACCGGCCCGTGTTTTGCCCACATCACTCTAAACCTTTCCTATTCATCAGCTCAGTAGGTTTGGGTTTAGTTTTATGGATAGCTCTAGTATTGTCATGTTTACTGAGGTATAGTATTTCATCCAGGTCTGAATGATTTGCTTAATGTTAGCATGTGAGCTCTGTTCTTGATTGTTGTCTAGTACTTGAATCGCAATCTCATCGACAACATGTGGAAGGTTGTCATATTTACATTGATGGTCACACTATCATATATATATATATATATATATATGTACTGTATACATACAGGGAATATTCAGTACATAATCTGATATCCACAGATAATCTGATGGATAGGAAAGCTTTAGAGGATTTGGACGAATGTGGGCAAATAGGACGTGCCGATGGGGCACCTTGATCGGAATGTGCAAGTTGGTGGAAAGGGCCTGTTTCCATGCTGTATGACTCCATGACTATACATTCTGCTTCTGATCAGGTTCAATTAGGATTTGGTCAGGTTTTAATTTATATCAGGGCATACTTCGGTCATTGAAGCATATGGAAGAGAAAATTGTAGCAAGTGTAACAATATCTGCTGCTTTGCTATTACCACTCAGGATAACTTTCCTTCCTTTTCGGTGTTCCCAAATATTTTTTTGCACAGACCTTTGATTGTTTAAAAGGTGAACGTCCTTATTGAAAATATAAATTCTACATCTGCCCTATTCCATCCCTCACAGTTGGCATCTTGTGACGTAGAGGATTTGTTACAATTATTTTGCTCTGCTAAGTCACGGTTGGGCAAATCACACAGCAAATCATGAATCACAAACACTGAGCGTAATATGGTTGAAAATATGACTTTTAACAGCGTGTTTCATTTATCTGAAACATGGGGTTCAAACTCTGACCCTTAACTTTCCAATGCACATAAAACAATGAACAGCACCAAGCTGTCAATATGTCTGGCTCAATAACACTCTTGTGCGCTCAACCTGAAATTGAAACCAACCTTCATTATCTGATGTAAGCTGAGGAACCCGATGGGCAGCAGGAAGAGTTTAACTGAAAGAGGCAGAGTGGCAGAGGAATTTATATATCCAATATTGGATTAGCAGGAGAAACATACAATGCTGGGATGACTGACCCAACTTAATGTAATAAGGCAGAGCTTCTTGTGTGTATCTTATGTGCAGAAATTACTTAAATATCATATCAAATTAATATTATGGAGGGTCCTAAAAATCAATGGTAATAGTATAAATGTAATTATTTATATGCAGTTAGAGTTTATGAAATATAGGCTATGTCCTATTTAAACTTATTAGGATTGATTTTAGTTTTACATAATTTCAGCTTGTTGACTCAATGGTAAATCTGATTTAATTTATTTTTGATCTTGGGATCAGATGTTTCCAGTCCAAATAGCCCTTTTCTTAGGCTTCCAGTTGCACAGCCAAATTTTAACAGAGAAATTACAGATTTATTAAAAAAAAACACTCCCCTCACCTCCAGCTTGTGACTCGTCTACACTCTCTTCCCTTCAAGCTCCCTGAACAAACATGCTCACTCTCCCATTAAGAGGTCTGTTGAAATCAATCCTTCAAAACATCTTCATTCCTTGTTAATGGCTGATACCTTTTGTATATCTAGGCACAGTTGCACATTGCTGTCATATTCCCTTGAATTCCCCAGTTGTTGGTCTGCACTCCTCCAGAAAGCAATGCCACAAGATGCAACTGAACAGCTACTTGTGGTGTGAGACCTTTTATTTGATTCCTTCTTTCCTTCATTTCCAAATTACAAGTTGATTATGCTTCAGTATTTATTTACAACTCAAAAACAGAATTTTATAAGGAATCCCATGAGCGTTTTGGGCCCTTTTAAGTTTTCAGTAATAATAAGATGCTTGTCCAAACGGATTATTTACTGTCACTAAAAATGTAGAATTGAGCCATTAACTTACCCAGTAAGATAATGGCTATATTTTTGCTTCACTAAATTCATATATCTGAGAACCATTCCAATCGCAGTGTCTGTGGTCACCTATTAAACTGAGAGCTTCACATCAGGTCTGGTTAATTCAGTCTTGGCCCTGAGGCATTAATTGCAGCTGTAATGCAATGAGTTGATCTCGAGTCTTGTCCTATGGTCAGTTTATTTGCAGAAACAGCTCTCCTCGCACGTATTGCCTGGTGGGCTGAGGATGCATCCAGGACATTTGATGGCCTGATAAGCCAGTGTAGGTAGATTTTAAAACTCCTCAGGTTTTCGTTAGAAACAATTGCTTCTTTTTTGGCACCAAAGTTTTTTAATGCAAGCGTGGATTAGCATTAAATGAGCCACTTTGATCAAGGTCGACTCTCTTCCCTTTCCACGGATGCTGCCTAACCTGCTGGCTTTGTGTTTATGTGTAGGAAAGAACTGCAGATGTTGGTTTAAACCAACGGTAGGGTCTGAAGTAGTGTCGTGACTCGAAACGTTACCTGCTCCTTTTCTCCAGCGATACGATCAGACCCGCTGAGTTACTCCAGGTTTTTGTGTCTCTCCTCGTGTTTATGTTTATATTCTTCACTCTCTCTCCTCCACTCTTTGCCACAATCTTTCCAGTCTTTCTCCAAATTCGGAAACATTCCCATCTTTTGGACCGAGCAGTGCATATTGTTCAAAACACAATGTGTTTTAGTATCTCAGTGGGTCAGGCAGCACCCATGTGTGGGAAGGAACTGCAGATGCTGGTTTTTACCAAAGATAGACACAAAATGCTGGAGTAACTCGTTGGAGAAAAAGAATAGGTGATGTTTCCAGTTGGAACCTTTCTTCAGATTGAGAGTAGAGGTAGAGGGGGAATAAACTGGAGATGAGAAAAGGCCCGAAACAAAGCAGGGCTGGTAACAGATGACCTCAGGAAGGGTGAAGCCCATAATGGCCCATTGTTGACCGGGGAAGAGGTGATAACAAGAGGGATACAAAGCAGTAGGATCACTAGCGCAGGGGAGAGGGAAGTGAGGGGAGGGGAGAGAATGCAGGAGTTGCATGAAAATTAGGGAAATCATCGTTCATATCACTGTGTTGTAAGCTGCCCAAGTGTAATGTGAGGTGCTGTTCCTCCAATTTGCTTGTGGCCTCACCCTGTCACTGGAGGAGGCCCAGGACAGCTAGGTCAGTGTGAGAATGGGAAGGGAAGTTAAAATGTTTGATAACCAGGAGATCATTGAGGCCAAGGCGGACTGAGGGGAAGGAAGGGTCCTGCCCTGAAACAACACCTATCCTTTCTCTCCATAGATGCTGCCTGAGCCGCAGTTACTCCAGCTCTTTGTGTTTTGCTCAAGAACCCAGCTTCTGCAGTTCCTTGCATCTCAGCTGTACATTGTTACCATGGCAATGCATTTGCCCTGTGATGTGTAGATGAATTGAGCATCAAGACTTGATGTTGCTGAAAGTTATCTGCTTGTTTCAGATTCACAATCTGTGGCCACTGGTTCAACACACATTGGTGACGTGTATCAATGTCCGCCTTCCTGGTTGCAACCTGTGTTCACTCTTTAGCTTCTCTCCAAACGTGAATCACGACATTTTTGGTGTGATTTTGTTGCCAGAATACAAATAAAGGATCATAATTTTCTTTATTAATACATAGAAACATAGAAGGCCATTCGGCCCTTCGAGCCTGCACCGCCATTCAATATGATCATGGCTGAAACCATGGCTGAAACATAAACCATCTAACAGCTCAAGACAGTGCAAAGTTTGGGAACAGCTCCATCCAAGATCCCAAAAAATTGCAGAGAGTTGTGGACATATCCCAGACCATCATGCAAACCAACCTCCCTTCCACCCACTCCATCTACACTTCGTGTTGCCTCCACAGGGCCACCAGCATAATCAAGGACGAGTTGCACCCCGGTCACTCCCTCTTCTCCCCTCTCCCATCAGGTAAGAGGTACAGACGTGTGAAAACGCACACCTCCAGATTCAGGGACAGTTTCTTCCTAGCTGTTATCAGGCAACTGAACCAACATGTCATCAACTAGAGAGCAGTTCTGACCTACCATCTACCTCATTGGAGATCTTCGGACTATCTTTAATCGGACTTTATCTTGCACTAAATGTTATTCCCTTTATTCTGCGCTCTATGGATGGCTTGATTGTAAACATATGTAGTCCTTTTGCTAACTGGATAGCACACAACAAAGAATCTTTTCATTTGACCTCAGTGCACGTGAAAGTAATAATAAATTAAACTAAAATAAAGTCCAGTGAAGTCCAATTAAAGATAGCTGAAAGGTCTCCAATGAGGTAGAAGGGAGGTCAGGACCGCTCTCAAGTTGGTGAGAAGATGGTTTAGATGCCAGATAACAGCTGGGAAGAAACTGTCCCTGAATCTCTAGGTATACGTTAGCAAACTTTTGTAATGCTTGAATAATTGGGATAGGATTGGGACTGGATGGAGTAGGATGGGATAGGTGAGACTTGTCCTTGATAATGCTGGTGGCCTTATCGAGCCAGCAAGATGTGTAGATGAAGTCAATGGAAGGTTGGTTTGCATGTTGGTCTGGGCTGTGTCCTCAATTCACTGCCATTTTGTGTGTGTGTGTGTGTGTGTGTGTGTGTGTGTGTGTGTGTGTGTGTGTGTGTGTGTGTGTGTGTGTGTGTGTGTGTGTGTGTGTGTGTGTGTGTGTGTGTGTGTGTGTGTGTGTGTGTGTGTGTGTGTGTGTGTGTGTGTGAGAGAGATATATATTTTTTGGCCTTTGATTCGTTACTCTGCCAAACCCGGTCGCTAACATGCTGAAATTGATACCATTTCTCTAGCGATTTCACTTTTACATTCGCTCATCCACTCCTCATTAAATGTAGTAATTTTTCTGTACACATTTTTAATAAAATCCCCCCCCCCCCCCCCCCCCCCCCCCCTTCACTCACTCATTCTTTCGCCTCCTGCTGGCCAGCGACCATAACGCTGCTGCTGCCCGGCTCTCCAAAAAACGGCATTTTTTTTCCCATTTCGCTAGTGACCGACATTTTTTTTCCCATTTCCCTAGTGATTTTACTTCCTGCACTCCCCCCCCCCCCCCCACCACCCCCCGGCCCGGCTCTGTCACGCTGGCTGAAGCCAAACATCGCCTGCTCCCCACACTGCTTGTCGCCGTCCTCGCTGGCTTGCACTGTTCGAAAATCCCGCACGTCAACAGCCTGTCGGCTCGCAGGCGCATTGAGGCCGTACGCAGCGTCTCGACGGGCATACGCAGCATCTTGACGTCGTACGCCGTGTCTTGACATCGTACGCCTAGCGCGTGGCGTTGCGCGATGACGTCAGGCCACCCCCTCCCCTTGCAACCGCGCATTGTGGGAACAGACCCAACGGGTCTGCACTTGGTCTAGTAGTTATGTAAAATTATGCGCGGCATAGACAGTCAGAACCGTTTTTGCAGGTTTCAAGTACAGTTTATGAAATGCCAGAGGGCATAGTTTTACAGTGAGAGGAGTAAGCTTTAAAGGAGATGTGTGGGGTAATTTATTTACACAATGGGTGTTGGGTGCCTGGAACTTGCTGTCAGAGGTTGTGATGGAGGTAGATACGATAGGGGCATTCAAGAGGCTTTTTTACATAGGGGCATTCAAGAGGCTTTTTAGACAGGGACAGTCGCTGGCCCGCTGTGACCACGCCAACCACCCATATACTAGTTCTATTCTACACTCTAGAGACAATTTCAAGCAGCCTATTAACTTATTAAGCAGCACATCTTTGGAATGTGGGAAGAAACAGGAGCACCTGGATAAACCCCATGCCTTCACTGCAAGAATGTACAAACTCCACACAGACAGCACCTATAGGCAGGATTGAACCTGGGTCTCTGGCGCTGAAAGGCAGCAACGTTACCGCTGCACCACCATGCCGCCATTAGTTGAACCATTAGTTGAAAGCAATGAGCACTTTACCTTCAGGGGGTTCAGGCATGGGGTCCACAGCACTCCCATGCTTCAACTGCATCACTAAATTAGCCCCATGCATATGTGTTAAGACAATAAACAGCACATTCTACTCTGGAGGGACACTTCAGGATAATGAGGTGGGAGCATCAAATTTTGCACAGGGTGAATTGGACATGTTAATTACGGTCTGTGATCCTAAAGCTGGAAGGAAACCCATGTTGTTAGACCATCTACATTTCTAAAGCTGTTTCAGATATTGTCTTGATTAGCACATTCTATACTTGGGCTTTATGTTTCTTCAACTCTAATGATCTCCCCTCCCCCACATGTGGCAATGTTGTTACCACATGCGTGCTGCCCACCCGTGGACATTGACCACCGATCGGAAGCAGGTCCCCAGCGTTTGATTCTCCCTTTAGGGCCATCAGCTGACCTCCTGTTAATTCCTGGCATGACCCATAAATGCCGCAAGTGTTAATATTTTATATTTGGCTGTCATTCTGGCACCTTGCTGCTTTCTAGCCCTGAGCTGGGAAGAGTGTTTTAAATTATTTCTCTCATGGTTGCATGTTCTTGGCCAGAAGCCAGAAACACAGTTTGTTGATTTCCCCAAACACTCTTCCCACCCCCCTATCCCCAGCAAGTTTTACCAATAGACGCAGAGAGTTTGAATTCTTTTTTTTATACAGCACAGGTTCCCAGCTGTGAACTGGGAACTGTATTTTAAATCGTTTTTCACTAACCATTAACTGACCTTCCATGTGTTCCCTGAACAATAATTCTGATCCAAGTGATATTGAAATCCCCTTACTGATATTCCTTTAAAGTCCTGTTTCTGACGGTCCTTTATTTCATAAATCCTCATTCCCCACATTTATTATTCATCCTACATTTATTGTTTGTTTAAGTCACATTCCTTGTTCTGCATTCTGTCTCCAGTGATTTCTTCCTTCGCAAACCCTGTTTTTATTATTTAATTGTACTCCTGATATTTTCTTCATTCTTACTCCCTTGGTTTTCTTGTTTTTAGCTCCTATTCCAGTTCTTTATTCTCAAATGGAGACATGAAGAACTGCAGATGCTGGTTTACAAAAAAAGACACAAAGTGCTTGAGTAACTCAGCGGGATAGCATATCTGGAGAACATGGATAGGTTACGTTGTGTGTGTGTGTGTGTGTGTGTGTGTGTGTGTGTGTGTGTGTGTGTGTGTGTGTGTGTGTGTGTGTGTGTGTGTGTGTGTGTGTGTGTGTGTGTGTGTGTGTGTGTGTGTGTGTGTGTGTGTGTGTGTGTGTGTGTGTGTGTGTGTGTCTGTGTGTGTGTGTGTGTGTGTGTGTCTGTGTCTGTGTGTGTGTGTGTGTGTGTGTATGTCTGTGTGTGTGTGTGTGTGTGTGTGTGTGTGTGTGTGTGTGTGTGTGTGTGTGTGTGTGTGTGTGTGTGTGTGTGTGTGTGTGTGTGTGAATTACTCAAACTCCGTGCAAACTGCTCGGCCAATCTGCAACCCGACTCTCCCTCCCTTCCTCTGCCCTCTCTGGCCCAGCCGCCGCTCGGCCCATCCCCGCCCTGCCCACCCGCCTACCTGCCTGCCTGCTCGCTGCCGGCGCCAGGCCGTGGGAGCGGTGGGGGGGGGGGGGGGGGTAGTCGGTGTTTGTCACAGTGGGCACCACAAGCTTCGATGAGCTGGCGGAGAAGATTTTCTCCGAGAGGGCCATGAGGGTGAGTTACCGCAACGGCGGCGGCAGAGGAGACGGACCCGGGGGGACGGCTAGACGGGACCGCCATTGCCGAGAGGGGTGAGTGATGAGGGAGAGAGAGAGACGGGACCAGGGCCTCCACTGGGCCTCAACTGAACCTCTCCCCCCGCAGCCACCGCTATTGTTGGGGGAGACGATAGACAAGTTACTATGAGGGGAGAGAGGAGTTTGTGAGCGAGGTGGTGCAGGAAGGGGCATTGCCATCCCGGCCGTGGCATTGACTGACAGGAGAAGAGACCAATCTGCGTGGCACTGACTGAAGGAATCTCCACACGTGCGTTTTTAAAGATTTTTAAACCTCGGTAACTTTTACAATATCCCACCGATCGGAACAAAATTTGCTGCACTCGCAGCACTGGAGAACAGTGCGCAACCGGGCAAAAATTGTAGCGCTATCGTGTACCTTTTTGGTGCAAATAGAAAAACCCCGCAAACCAGAGGAGCACAAGTTTTTAGAGATAGATAGATAGATAGATAGATAGATAGATAGATAGATAGATAGATAGATAGATAGATAGATAGATAGATAGATAGATAGATAGATAGATAGATAGATAGATAGATAGAAGATAGGATAGAAAGAAGATTAAAAAAAATCCCATTCCCAATTCTGGCTTATTTTCAAAACTTCCTGGTTAGAGTGCGGCTCCTTGAATCAAAGTACAGTAGCTGGGATTTTCCCTGATGTTGCTGATGTGAATTTTGTTGTTAGTTTGGAGAATAATGCATCTATATGTGTAAACAATTCCATTGGTGGGGATTTTCAAGCTGTTTACTGAGATTAATTAAGATGAAACAATCTGAGGTTTTATTGAATTAATACAGCATGTGAACAGCAAGATATAGGTCCACCACCAATTTTCCGGCAACTGTTGGATCGACGCCTCTTTTAAGAGCACACTTGAAATTCCCCCCCAAAAGACCGTCCAAAAATGTGGCATCTAGGCTGTCAATCTTGTCCTCATTAGGACTTCCACAGCTGGACTTCCGATCAGTGGGTCGAATTTGCTCCCTGCGGCCAAGGCTCTAGAACCCCTGCCTGGCCAGAGCTGGCGGATCTGTTCCCGTAGATGACTTTGTGGGCCTGTATCTCGGCCACCCCCGATAGCCTTGGTGGACAGTTATGGCACCATTTGACTCCTTTCAGAGGCTGTGTCCAGCAAAATGGATAATCCAGCAAGGCTCTGGAACCGAGGGTGCCGGTGGACTTGTATATGGTATAATGGAATCACATGGAACTGAAGATGCCGGATGTTGTACGTTCAATGTTCTGTAAATCTTGAGCAAAACACAAAGTGCTGGAGTGACTCAAAGGGGCAGGCAGCATCTATGAAGGGAATAGACAGATGACATTTTAGGTTGGGAGCCTTCTCCAGACTGATTCGGTCTGAATTAAGAACACAACCCGAAAATGTCATCTAAACACTTCCTCCACAGATGATGCCTGACCCAGTGATTTACTCCAGCACTTTGTGTATTGCTTAAGATATAAGGTATAAACCCTGTCATCAATAATGGTAGTAAATGTAACCGTGAGCACTTCAATGTGCAGATAAGGAAACACACTTCCTTTACTATTTTAAATTTTGATTTGCATTTGATGTCTTTAACATAATAGGTTACTATAAAAGATATTCCAGTTTTCCACAGGCAATGTGAGTTCTTCCACTTCTTCAGAAGCAGTTGTTTACTCTTGCAGTGCTGCATAACTTTCCTACCAGTTTCCATTGGACCTCTCCTCTCCCACACATTCACCATTTCATAATGCCAACATTCTTCCCCCTCATCTCTTCCTCCTCCAGTCTTGAGGACAACATTCACTTCACTGTTTTCAAGCCGGGCCGCCAACTTTCATTAATGCTCATTCAGTGCATAATCAGATTTTCCAATTCAATCCCGATGATACGAATATTTTTTGTTCCGGTGACAATTTGAAGCAGCTTTTGGAGGTCATCACATCAGAAATGAATAAATTAAAGCAGTGGTTTGATGTCAACAAGTTGTCTCTAAATTTAAGCAAAACAAAGATGATGCTATTTGGAAAACATAAAATAAACCCTCAAGTACAATTGAAAATAGACAACATAAGTATAGAAAGAGCATATGAAAATACATTTCTTGGTGTGATCTTAGATCACAAAATCTGCTGGAAACCACATATAAACCACGTCAAAGCAAAACTGGCAAAGCCTATAGCAATATTGGGAAAATCAAGACATATTCTGGACCACAAATCATTACATACTTTGTATAATACACTCATATTGCCATATCTGAGTTACTGTGTGGAGATATGGGGTAACACCTACAAAGCCAACCTACACTCCTCCCACAGGAAAAACACTATGTCTGTATACATGTAAATAGATTTCTTTATTGAAATCATATTCTATGTCGCTCTTCCAGGGAGATGTTAACTGTATTTCGTTGTCTCTGTACTGTACACTGACAATGACAATTAAAGTTGAATCTGAATCTGAATCTGAATCTGTACAGCCGTTATGCACATTACAAAAAAGAGCAATAAGAATTATCAATAACGTTGGATATCTTGAACATACCAATGTATTATTCTTAAAGTCACATACACTGAAGTTCACTGATCTGGTTACATTTAAGACTGCACAAATCATGTACAAAGCAAGAAATTATTTACTTCCAAGAAATATACAAAAACTGTTTATGGAAAGACAGGGTGGGTATAATTTGAGAGGGGAACATAATTAAAAAAACCTCAATGTCAGAACAACACTTAAAAGTATGTGCATAGCAATCTGTGGGGTGAATTTGTGGAATGGTCTGGAACAGGAGATAAAACTTAGCACAAACATAATTCAGTTTAAAAAGATGTACAAAAACATTTGTTTAAAAGGATATTGAGATGAGGATAGGTGAATGTGAGTGGGAAATTTGTTATACTGATTGTATTGGGAAGGGTGATTATAGAGTGATGGGTTGTATATATGACTAAGAAACTGTATAGTATATGAGGGGTTTTTCTTTTCTTTTTCTTTCTTTTCTTTTTTGTATGGCTTTGTAAATATTTGATTAGTGTTTAAATGTAAATAATTTGGTGTACATATAGTGGCTGGTGTACATATGGTGTACATATAGCTGCTAAATTTGTATAAGATAATTACAAGCAGTTGAATAAGGGGTGGGAATGAATAAGCTTTGGCTTCTTCCTGCTCCTATTCGGACACATACGATTTCATTTATTTATAGATATTGTTTATGCCACTTTATAAATATTCTTGTTTTGTTTTTTGTATGCTGTTTCACACTTGCTTTTTATTCTGTTCGAAATAAATAATAAAATAAAGAAATAAAGAAATAAATAAATCCCTCTCTCCTTCAGCTTCTTCTGGAAGCTTCTACTGCTCATCGGTCTCAGATTTTTATCCATTCATTGGTCCCTTTCATAAGCTCATAGGTTCTTAAGTCATAGGAGCAGAATTAGGCCATACAGCCAGCCCATTGAGTCTACTCAAGGCCGTGGAGCAGTCAATGGATATTTTGCTTGATTAATATGGTGCCTGGGGTTATTAGGAGAAGGGAACAGAATGGGGATGAGACAGAAAGATAGATCAGCCATGATTGAATGACAGAGTAGATGATGGCCTAATTCTACTCCTATAACTTATGAACTTATGACTTCAATCATTGCTCATCTCTCTTTCCCTCTCAACCCTGTTCTCTTGCCTTCTCCCTAAAATCTTTGACACCCTTACTAATCAAAGACCTGTCTATCTCCACTATAAAAATACCCAAAGACAGCCCCACATCTGTCTGTGGCAATGAATTCCACAGATTCACCATTCTCTGGCGACAGAAATTTCTCCTCATCTTTCTAAAGGAACGTGTTTTTATTCTGAGGCTGTGCCACCTGGTCCTAGACTGTCCCACCAGTGGAAACGTCCTTTCCACAGCCACTCTATTCAGGTCTTTCACTATTCGATAAGTGTCAACGAGGTCCCCCCTCATCTTTCTAAATTCCAGTGAGTGCAGCCCAGTACTGTCAAATGCTTTCCAATCCTATTGCTTGCTGTACCAAGAATGAAACAGATTGGGGAGGTGAAGAATCTTTTGTTGCTTCTCACAGTAGGAATGGATCCAAGTCATGACCGTGCCTACTAACCAGCACAAAGCAGAGGTGGTCTGACTACAAGGTGAAGCATCATCTCAAACCCATCCTTTGTATCATGTCCATTGACTGGCAACCCTAGTGAGAGCACAAAGCTTCCACCCATCCTCCCTGGCCAAGCTTGTTGCTTCCTCCTCAAACACCCCACTTCTCAGCTTTAATTCCAACATTTAAAAAATAAATCTTGCTCCTTCCCCTCCAGAAACCCAAAGTGTTTCTGTTCTGATTCCGGTCCTCAGTATAGGAGTAAGATCATGAGATGTTGGGTTAGTGCCATTGATGCAGGGCTGGATGTCACAGTACACAATGAAGCAAAAGGGTGAGATGGGCAGCAGATCTCACCTGCGGTTGCTGCTGGCAATGCCCTTCTATCAAAAAGTAGAACCTCTGAACATTTCCGAGAAACATCCGACACGAGTCCCTTAGTTGCGTTCATGAACATGGTGGGAAAGGATAAGAGTGTGAGCAGTCACGATGTGACAAATCTCTTACACCTTATTCTGATTAATCAGGATGATCCCAATGTCAACATCTCAACAACAGTATGAAGATCTCCTTGATTTCACCATGCATTATCTCCTCTAGTGCCAGGGCACCGGGTCTCTGTTCTTGATAAGTTCACAGATGGCACCAAACAGGAATAGGTGTAAGGATCTTCATTTCTGCCACTATCCAGGGACTCCACCCGACCACCCTGGAGAAGGGATAGGAAGAGGCTCCAACTTTCACCTGCTCGCCAGTCAGGTACGCCAGGGTTGCAAGGTGGTGCAGTGGTAGAGTTGCTTCCTCAAAGCACCAGAGGACCGGGTTCAATCCTGACTACGGGTGCTGTCTGTATGGAGCTTGTACGTTCTCCCTGAGACCTGGGTCTCTGACGCTGTAAGGCAGCAACTCTACTGCTGAGCCACTGTGCCGCTGGGAGGTGGCGGGATGGCACTGTGAACCTAGTGATGATGCATCGGGAGTACATCAGGAGTCAAGCGTGAATGAACAGGGGAGCACACAAACTGAAATTCACAGCAAAACAAGTTCCTTGTAAAAAGGCGAGTGTACTTACAATATATGTACAAGAGCAAAGCTCGTGCACAAGGATAAACTACTGTTATTGGCTGCTTGTCTGCTTGCGCTGGGTGGATAAGGGTGAGCTGTATCAGAACTGAAATGTTAAGGAGCCAAGTCAAGAATTTCAAAAAGGCATTACACAAATTCCACAGTAGCAAAGCATGTCTTATTTTATTCATTTTATGAATTTTGATGTTCTTATGTCATGTTATTTCTGGACAGCATGTGTGTAACTTTCCAGAAAAGCCATTCAAACAAAGTATAAGGCCACACATTTTAGCGTGAAGTGAATGTGTTCAGCCCATTGAAGCCTGCCAGCTGGATTAGCTGCAGCTGTTTTGCAGAGAAAGCACATATTAGTAAAATAATTCTGAAAATTGGCAAAACAAGCTGATACTTTTTTTCTCTTTTACACCCTGAAATAACGGAAATAGACCAACAATAACATATTCATCGGATGAGTCGACTTAAACAACTATCAATCACTTACTAAATGTAGCTTGAACACTTCAGTCTGCAAACAATGCATGTTTTATATAATTGGATAGTTTATAATCATCGGTTTATGTCCTCCTGATAACTGTGATAGATTTTTTTCCCCAAAGAAACTCAGCCCAGGATTAATTAAATTGTTGATAATGCATCCATTACAAATATATCCAATTTATTTCAATATATTTATGGTACAACATTTATTTACAAGAATATTATTTCTTAATTTTTTTTGGTCTCCCTATTTACTCAATGACCCTGAATTTTTCTTCTACTTCCTGCCACTGAGCAGCTGTGAGTTTGTCAGAGGTGTTTTATAGGAACGGCACAGTGGCGCAGCGGTAGAGTTGCAGCCTTAAGGGCCTGTCCCACTTGGGCGTCATTTGCGCGTCACGCAGGTGGCATGCAAAGATTTTGTGAATCCCAAAATCCTGGGGCGCTGCGCGCAACCGCACGCCACTGCCTACGTCACCACACACCATGCGCACGTAATGCGCACCATGCACGCCACACCATGCATAAATGATGTCGGGTAAATGATGCGCAAATTAAGCCCAAGTGGGGGACAGGCCCTTTATAGTGCCAGAGACCTGGGTTTGATCCTGACTACAGATGTTGTCTTTACGGCGTTTGTACATTCTCCCTGTGATCATGTGGGTTTTCTTCGGGTGCTCTGGTTTCCTCCCACACTTCAAAGATGTACAAGTTTGCAGGTTAATTGGCTTTATTAAGTTGTAAAAATTGTCCCAAGTGTGTGGGATTGTGTTAGTGTACGGAGTGATCACTGGTCGGCATGGACTCGGTGGGCCGAATGGCCTGCTTCTGCATTGTATCCCTGTAGTCCAAAGTCTAAAGTAAATTCTAAATCCTATGCATAGGGCTTGAAATCCATTTCTGTCTAAATAGCAGTGGTGTAGTGGCAAAAGGTTCAAAGAAAGGTGATGACATTGAACATTTAACTCATTGCTTCTCATTAAGTTATTCTGGGAAAAACATTACGAAGATATGCATTTCAACTTTCTTGATGACAGTTGAATTCCTTGTATGAGGAGGCAGCAGGGGGCAGGCTTCCTGGTTTATACAGAGCTTGTCTATAGCAACGAGTTTATTTTGTTTAGAGATATAGCATGGATATAGGCATTTCATCCCACCGAGTCCATGCCGACCACTGATCACCCATTGACATTAGTTCGATATTATCCCACTTTCTCGTCAACTCCCTACACATTCGGGGCAATATACAGAGGCCAGTTAACCTACAAACTGACACATCCTTGTCATTTTTAGTTTAGTTTTGAGATACAGCATGGAACCAGGCCCTTCAACCCACTACGCTGCGCTGACCAGTCATCCCCGCACACTAACACTATCCAACACACACTAGGGACAATTTAAATGTTACAAAGCCAATTAACCTACAAACCAAAATGTCTTTAGAGTGTGAGAGGAAACCGGAGCTCCTGGGGAAAACCCACACAGGTCAGGGGAGAATGTATAAACTCCATACAGACAGCACCCGAAGTCTGGATTGAATCCGGGACTCTTGCACTATAAGGCAGCAACTCTACAGATGTGCCACAGTGCTGCCCCTGCGCTACTGCGCCAGCCTATGTATGAGGATCAGGAGCTGAACTCACCCAATGAATGAAGAACATTTGTTGAATTGAACTGAATTGAAAGATACAGCAGGGAAACAGGCCCTTCGGCCCACTGGGTGCATGTCGACCATCGATCATGCGTTCACATTGGTTCTATGTTCTCCCACGTTTCCATCCAGTTTATTAGAGGCCAATTAACCTACAAACCTGCATGTGTTAAGGATGTGGGAGGAAACCGGAGCACTCAGACGAAACCCATAAGTTTCCAGCAACAACTCTACCGCTGCACCCCTGTGGTGTGGGGGGAAACCAGAGCAACCGGAGGAACCCACGAGGTCACAGGGAGAATGTGCAAACTCTACACAGACAGCACCCGAGGTTAGGATCGAACTCGGGCCTCTGGCTCTGTGAGACAGCAGTTCAATCAGCTGCACCACTTTGCTGCCCTAGGTAGCCCTTAGCCCATGCCCTAGGTAGCCCATGCCCTAGGTAGCCCATGCCACTAAGGTGTTCATTTGGATCCTGGTCTCAATATATAGCTTCAGCATAACCCTTTGCACAACAATGGAACTCATTGTGAGGTGTCGACTACATCTGGCAACCAAAACCTGCTCTCTCCGCTATTTTTATAAAGACTGGATCATTTAACCATATGCAGTACTACAGTATGGGATTTTCATGACTGTTTTAGGTGCCTTATTGTTGGGTAGAAGAGGGGACAGAATGTTTCTGTTCAGCGTACATGTCCATTTCTGGGCAGATAGATCCAAAATATAGATAATGGCAAATGCATTGAAATCAGACCGTGGCAAGTGATTTTCAACAGTGTGTCCAGCTGCCCAAAGTTGATAAGTCTGAAGAAGGATCTAAGCCTGAAAAGTCACTTATTTCTTTTCGCCAGAGATGATGCCTGACCTGCTGAGGTCCAGCTTTTTGTGTCTATCTTTTAAGAGAAGGGTTGTTGTCTTGACACCAGGTTACGAGGTTCTTAGGCTTATGCGGAATATCACCAAGTACTCCGGGAGAGAGGGGCAGGAAGGTGAGGTTCACCCTTCCGTCTACAGGAGCCATTTCCGCCTGCAGGAGACATTGGGTGTATGAATGGAAAGCTCAGTGCTGAGCCATAGTACAATGTGTTGCTATGTGCCCGCCAGTGTAGCCCACACCTTCAGTGGAAGTACAGTAGGTGCAAAGAGCCAACGTACACTGCTCCAGTAAAAATTGGATCTAATTAACACGAGTTCCAAACCTGCAGGTTTCAGTTTCGACAGCCCCAGGCAAGTCGAAATGATGGTAATCAGCAATTAAACTCAAAAATGGGCGCTAAATCAAGACTTTCAAACAGTTGTCTCATTAGCGCAGAACATTTAGTGCCCCTTTTCTTCCTTTCGTTAAAATAACCTTCAGGTGTTCGAGGCAACAAGACACTCTCAGCTACAAACTTTAGCAAGAGACATGAAATAAAACAGCGTCAAAGCAACGATTCTGCTGGCAAGCCTGCGGATTTAAAAGCAAGTTGAAGGAAGTCAACGTTCTCTGTTTAGTTCTCCACAGGAGGTATTTTTGCTTGGATTATTTTTCATCAAAGACAATGTCAACATCTCCATGTCCCCACCTCACACTTGGCAGGCAGCACTGGATCAGAAACACTGCTGAGATTTTCATCAGATTGGGAAGAGCAGGCCAAACGTGACCATTTGATGCCAAACCAAACCTTTGTGCACCCTGAGTTAAGATTCCCAAACCTCGTAGGGCGATTGGATGCTAATTTTACCCGTCACCATGTATGTAAGTTGGAGACCACTAGTTGGGGGGATTTTTCTGCAGTCTGGCAATTAATAATAAATGTGGAATAACATCCCACTCCAAAGACATACAGGTATGTCGGTTAATTGGCTTGGTGTATGTGTAAATTGTGCCAAGTGTAGGGTAGTGTTAATGTGCGGGGGATCGCTGGTCGATGCGACCACGGTGGGCCAAAGGGCCTATTTCCATGCTGTATCTCTAAACTAAACTAAACATCGAACTGGTATGAATGGATGATCAATGGTCAGCGTGGACTCGTGTGTCGAAGGGTCTGTTTGTCTGAAGAAGGATGCAGACCCAAAACATCACCTATCCATGTTCACTGGGGATGTTGCCAGACCCGCTGTTTTATTTAGAGATACAGCACAGAAACAGGCCCTTCAGCCCATTGAGTCTATGCTGGCCAGTTATCCCCGCACTATCCTGCACACAAGGAAAATTTTACAATTTTTACCGAAGCCTATTAACCTAAAAATCTGTACGCTTTGGAGTGTGGGAGGAAACTGAAGTACCCGGAGAAAACCCATGCAGTCACAAGGGAGAACGTACAAACTCCGTACAGACAGCATCCGTAATCAGGATCAAACCCGGGTCTCTGGTGCTGTAAGACAACAACTCTACCACTGTGCCACCGTGCCGCCCAAAGTTCCTCCAGTACTTTGTGTCCTTTTGGTCCGATTCCATCATGTCCTTCTCAACTTTAAACTTTAAACTTTAATAATAAATTCACACTTTTTTTTAAATTCAGGGTAACATTACAGGGCTCACAGAGGTGCAGGAGAACAACATGAATCTATGTTATCCCAGTCTGAAGAAGACTCTCAACTGAAAACATTACCTATCAATGTTCTTTAGAGATGCTGCCTGACCTGTTGATTCACTCCAGCACTTTGAGTCTTTTATTAATACAACAAGACATTGAGTTACTTGTTCACATTTGGTTAAAAGGAATTTGTATGTGTGAAAAAAAACCCCAATGATACCAGTTTTATGGACTTGTCTCACAGCCTATCTATTTGTGAATTTGTAGTTCAGTCGTGTGTTCAGAAGTAATCCTCTGGAAGTAGAAACAAGGAACTGCAGATGCTGGTTTATACAAAAGATAGTCACAAAGTGCTGAAGTAACTCAAACAGCATCTCTGGAGAAAAGGGATGGGTGATGTTTCAGGTCAGGACACTTCTTCGGACTTCAGATGGAAGTCCTTGCCATGACTTTTGTGGCAGAGAATTCCACAGATTCACAACTTTTTGGGTGAAGATGTTTTTCCTCATCTCAGTCCTAAATGGCCTACCCCTTACTCTTAAACTGTGACCCCCTGATTCTGGACTCCCCCAACATTGGGAACATTTTTCCTGCATCTAGCGTGTCCAATCCTTTAAGAATTTTATCTATATTGCTAAAACTAAGATCTTGGCCGCTTTCGACTTTCTGTTTCGTGATTTCCGAGAGAACGCCGCCACTTACGGCCATCAATTTTGGCCACCTCGCTCCCACTCCCCCTGATTGGACCAGAGGATTTTTTTTCCCATTGCTGAAAAATCAGAGAGTTATTAATGTTTTAAAAATAGTCGCCATTCTCTCTACTGGCCCCGCTGGCGGCAGGGGGAGGACAATAAAACCCGGAAATGTCATGACTCACTCAGTCTCTGCGAGACGGAGGAAGCGAGAGGGTCACGGCTCTCTGAGTTGCAAATAACACTGAACACACGTCTACTCCACGGTGATTCCCTTCGATGTGGTTGTAAAGTTTGCCAAATTGGCTTGGCTTTTAAAGACTCTTCAGAAAATGCGTTGGTTGTTTGCAAAGTGTTTGCCAAATTGGCTTGGCTTTTAAAATGCTTGCAACAGTTTTTGGATGGATAAATCGTGAATAAACATTTTATTAGATCACGACTGTGTTTAATTGCAAAATTGGCGCTCATTCCTTGACTGAGCTCCAATAATTCCTTAGTTGCAAGATGGCGCCTATGACATCATTTCCAGTTAGCGGCACGCTGGCGCTGAGTGCGTCATTTCCGGTTCGTGGCAAGAAGCGAGACATCAAGATGGCGCCGAGTGCAGACGCCATTGAATAATTCAAGAGAGCTGACTGCTCTGTCTATGGTGAGTGTGTTTGTTGGACGTTATTTAAAGCATGTTTTTGCTTCAGCAGCAGCAGCCTCTACAGCAGGCTTTAAATGTTTGAATCATTCGGTTTACACACTGTATGTTTACCACGTTCTGAAGTCACTTGGTATTTTAGTATTGGTTGTGAGTGTGTGTGAGTGTGAGTGAGTCTGTGTGTGTGTGTGAGAGTGAATCTGTGTGTGTGTGTGTGAGTGAGTCTGTGTGTGTGTGTGTGTGGCTGTCTGTCTGTCTGTGTGAGTGAGTCTGTGTGTATGTGAGAGTGTGTATCTGAGAGTCTGTGTGTGTGTGTATAGAGGGATTGCACGTAAGGTCACCGGTAAAAGGGCTTGACGCACAGAGCCACTCAATCCATCTGGAGGACATCGTAGCTTCCGGTATATGTTGTTAACACACGAAACGTGTACTTTCCTACCTGTTAAAAAACGTCAAAATGGTGAATTCTTGCGCTGTAAATAATTGTGGAAGTCGGGGTAACCGTGAGAGACATCTATCCTACTTCAGAATTCCAAAAGTGAAGAGAAATTAAGGTAAAGAGAAGTAAGAGCTGTAGGGACAACAACAGCTAAAGTGCTTGGCGAACATTGGCTGTGTAGATATCGAGATTGAAAATATTGGAATTATTGCGTTTGCTCACTGCATTTCATCAGCAGTAAGGCATTATTTGTGTTTATCCTATTGAAAGGGAGTGAGTATTTAAGCTGTCAGCCAACCAGTTCTCTATCCATGTCTTACCCTACCCCCAATACCATGTGCTCTAATTTTGCACACTCATCTCTTGTGTGGGACCTTGTCAAAGACTTTTGGAAAGTCCAGGTACACCTCATCCACTAGCTTCCCTTATCCATTCTAATTGTTACATCTACAAAAATTCCAGATGATTAGTCAAGCATGATTTCCCCTTCATAAATCCATGCTGACTTGGACCGATCCTGTCACTGCTTTCCAAGTGCGCTACTATAACATCTTTAATAATCGACTCAAGCATCTTCCAATGTAAGGCTAACTGGTCTATAATTCCTTGTTTTCTTTCTCCCGCCATTCTTAAAAAGTGTGGTTACATTGGCAACCCTCCAGTCCACATGAACTTCTCCAGAGTTGAGAGAACATTGGAAAATGACCACAAATGCATCACGATTTCTAGAGCCACCTCCTTGAGTACTCTGGAATGCAGATCATCAGGCACTGGGGATTTATCTCCCAACAGTTTACCTAACACAAAATACAAAAGGACAAAGGACAAAGGTCAAGTAAGTAAGTAAGTAAGTTTTATTTATATAGCACGTTTTAAGTCAATTCGCATTGACACCAAAGTGCTTTACATAAATTAAATAATAAGTTTCCATACAAACCATAGAAAAAGGTTAAAAAAAATAAAGAAAATGGACACAGCACATTATAGAGTTCAACACAAACGTCCTCCCACAGCAGAATCAAAAATGTCCACCTTGGGGAAAGGCACCAGAAAGTTAAGTTCTCTTCCTGTGAAACACCCGAGGTCGGGACCCATTTGTGGCCTTGCAGCCAGTCCGATAATTTTCAGGGCCCTCTTGCCGTGAAGATGGAACAAAGGACATTTATTGTCATATACACCAATTGGTGCAGTGAAATTTGAGTTACCATGCAGCACACAAATGAGTTAAACACAACACTATAGAATTTAACATAAAACATAAAAACATCCCCCCACAGTGGAATCAACATTTCCCACTGTGAGGGAAGGCAACAAAGTTCAGTCATCTTCCTCTTGTTCACCCGTAGTCGGGGCCTATTGAGGCCTCCGCAGTCGCCGTAATGGCGGCCCGATGTTTCAGGCCCTCTCGCTGGGATGATGGGGCTCCTGCATCAGAATGGAAGAACACTCACAGCGGCTTGGAGTTTCCGAAACAGCCGCTTCCTACCGGAGACCGCGGCTTCTGAAGTCCACAGGCCGAGCTGGGCAGAGCTCCAACACTGGCGACCCCACGGCAAGGATCCCAGGCTCCGCGATGTTACAGTCAGCCGCCCGCGGTTGGATGCCCTGCAAACCACAGCTCCACGATGTTAAACAGCAGTCCCAACACTCCGGAGCTTCACACGGCGATCCCTGGTAAGTCATCGCCCGCTCCACGATGGTAATCCAGTGCTGCGCCGCCACTGAAGCTCTGGCTGGTCTCCGGCAGGAAAGGCCGTGCCAATCCAGATGGTAGGCCGCGAGGAGGGGGCGAAGATGCAGCTTGGAAGACAGACGCATCCTCGACCAGGTAGTGACTGAGAAGACGGTTTTCTCTCTCCCCCCCCCCTCCCCCCCCCCCCCCCCCCCCCCCCCCCATCCCCCACCCCACACATAAAAAAAAGACTAAATGACCTCCAAAACAAAACTTATAGACATACTACAAATAACAAATAGGATGAAAGGACAGACAGCTACTGGCGAGGCTGCCACACTCAATGGCGCCACCACCCGGACACCACTCAACACCATTTCCTGACTAATGTGGATTCCCTTCAGTTCCTCCCTCCCACTAGATCCTCGGTCCACTACTGTTTCTGGGAGATTGTTTGTGTCTTTCTTAGAGAAGACAGAACCAAAGTACTCGTTTAACTGTTCTGCCATTTCCTTGTTTCCCATTATAAAGTCACCTGTCTCTGATTGTAAGGGACCTACATTTGTCTTCACTATCTTATGCTTTTTACATATCTAAAGAAGCTTTTACAGTCCGTTTTTATATTCCCCGCAAGCTTTCTTATATGTTCTTTTTCCCCCTCATAATTAACTATTTTGACCGCCTCTGTTGAGTTTTAAATTTCTCCCAGTCCTCTGGTTTGCTGCTTCCTCCAGCCAATTTATATGCCTCTTCCTTGGATTTAACACTATCCTTGATTTCTCTCGTTTGCCGCGGTTGAGTCGCCTTCCCCGTTTTATTTTTTCGCCAGACAGGGATGAACAATTTTTGGAGTTCATCCTTGCGGTCTTTAGATCTTCGCCATTGCCTCTCCACCCTTTAAGTATAATTTGCCAGTCTATCCTAGGCAATTCCAGTCTCATACCTTCAAAGTCTCCTTTCTTCAAGTTCAGGACCTTCGTCTCAGAATTAACCATGTCACTCTCCATCCTAGTTCAGAACTCCACCATATTATGGTCACTGTTGCCCAAGGGGCTCTGCACGACAAGATTGCATCATAGTTATTAGGACCAGGAATCGCTCCATCATTAAACAAAACAAATGCTGGATCACCTTGGAAGTGCATGACCCAGCTGGGTGGATCCCAGAATATAGGGGCATAATTGTTTAACTGACCACTGATCCATTGTAGAAAGGATTTGGTTTTCTTTGGAATCCCGGTCTGGTTAAGTTTATTTATTTCAGTTATCTCAGGCACCCAAAGGAATCCAAGCTAACACTTGTGACATTCTTAGCCTGAGTCTGAAGAAGGGTCTCGACCCGAAACGTCACCCATTCCTTCTCTGCAGAGATGCTGCCTGTCCCGCTGAGTTACTCCAGCACTTTGTGTCTATCTTCTGGGAAACAGGTCCTCTTCCACCCTATTTCTATGTTATTGAGGAATGTACCCATGGACTGACTGAAGGTATCACATTTTTTCATGAGGGGAATCGATAGAGTGAATGCACAGAGTCTTTCACCCAGAGTAGGGGAATCAAAAACAAGCGGATATATGTTTACGGTGAAAGGGGCAGGATTTAATACGAACCTGAGGGACTATCTTTTCACTGATATGGAGTGGGTATATGGAGTGAGCTGCCAGAGGAGGTAGTTGAAGCAGAAACTATAAAATAACTTATAACACTTGGATAGGTAGATAGATAGGAAAGGTTTAGTGGAATTCATTACCACAGATGGTTGTGGAGGTTAAACCAATGCATATTTTTAATGCAGTGATTGACATATTTTTGATTAGTAAGAGTGTCAGGGGTTATGGGGAGAAGACGGGAGAATGGGGTTGAGAGGGAAAGATAGATCAGCCATGATTAAATGGTGGAGTAGACTTGATGGGACGAATGGCCAAATTCTGCTCCTATAACGTATGAACTATTTTTTATGGTCTTATGGAGAGTGGTGAATCTGTGGAATTCTCTGCCACAGAAGGTAGTTGAGGCCAGTTCATTGGCTATATATTGACATTGACAGTTTATTGGCTATATTTAAGAGGGAGTTAGATGTGGCCCTTGTGGCTAAAGGGATCGGGGTGTATGGAGAGAAGGCAGGTACAGGATACTGAGTTGGATGATCAGCCATGATCATATTGAATGGCGGTGCAGGCTCGAAGGGCCGAATGGCCTACTCCTGCACCTATTTTCTATGTTTCTATGTTTCTATATGGACCAAAATCTGTCATATGGAACTAGATTAGATAAGGACGATTGGTCGGCATGGAGAAGTTGGATTAAAGTGCCTGTTTCCGTGCTGTGTAACTATATCTTTATGACCTCAGCTGCAGGTCTCCTCAGCTAAGGATAGGAGTTTCTTCACTCAGTGAAGGAAAAGCACATCTTCCTTCGGTCTCCGACCCTTCTTCTCAAGAAGTGTTCAGTGCTTTGTCAAGTGTAAACTCTCTTCCCTTGATAACTTCCTCTCCATTGGTTGTCCCTGCATGATTTTGGAGGTGACCTAAGGTTTCAGTCTGGAAGAGTAGCAACGATATTTCAAAGCAAACAGGGTTTACTAACTGTAAAAACAAAGAACGAGTGAAGGTCTCGACTCGAAATGTCACCCATTCCTTCTCTCCACAGATGCTGCCCGTCCCGCTGAGTTATTCCACCTTTTTGTGTCTTGAAGAGTCTGGGTGGCTTCTCTCTGTGAAATGGGGGCTTTGTTTAGCAATGTACACAAAAAACATCAATTTCAAGAGATGGCAATGAGGTGTAAGGCTTTTAAGAAATTTAGTATGGCTACCTCTATATTTGTATTTACTATTATCAGTTTTTTTACTCTCAAACTACTGATCCAGCTTCAAGAGACCTGGATTATTGCTCCAGAGACACAAATCCCACCACGGCAGCTAAACAAACTAAAGACATTAAATTTCCAATGCCCGACGATGGCTATTTCAGGGCATGAAATCTGCCATCCTTAAATAGTCTGGCCTGTATGGGACATCAATATGACATCTAGGTCAAGACCAGCAACACAAATGCAGAAACAAGGCAACTGCAGATGCTGATTTACTGCAAACGATGCAAAGTATTGGAGTAACGCAAAGGGTCAGTCTGGTGGCATCTCTGGAGAACATTGATAGGTGAGGTTCAGGCAAAGACCCTTCTTCAGACCCAGTAAGAATACAATAAGGTCTGAAAAAGATCACCCAATAAGCATTTTGTGTCTTTATTTTCCCAGCTACACAAGGCCTTAAAGTGCCAGAGACCCAGGTTCGATACTAACTATGCCTGCTGTCCGTGCAGAGTATGTATGCTCCTCTGTGACCCCGTGGGTTTTCTCAGGATCCTCTGGTTTCCTCCCATACCCCAAAGTGTAGGTTAATTGGCTTCAGTAAAAGCAAATGTCAATTGGCACTAGTGCCATAGGATAGTGCTAGTATATAGGGTGATCATTGGTCTATGCGGACTCGGTGGGCAGAAGGGCCTGTGTCCACACTCTATCTCTAAAGTAGTCTAAAGAGTTCTGGGTAATATGTGATCGGAAACATAATTTACACATGGAAGATGTGCAGCATAGAATAACAGGGATGATATTAATTAATTAAGTAGAAATTGCTTAATTAAGTAGAAATTAATTCCTCCTGAATTCCTCCTATGCAGTATCTAGGGACGCCACAAACTGCAGATGCTGGAATATTGAGCAAAGGTACTGGAATCTTAGTGTCTGTAGAAGGGTCTGGCCCGAAATGTCACCTTGTCCATTCCCTCCACAGATACTGCCAGACCATCTAAGTTGCTGCAGAACTTTGTGTTTTACTTCCGGTCATGTCTGTTGCTTCTATTCCTGAACTTTTCTCCCTTTGTCTTTTATAGCTCTGAAATTTGTAAATGGAGTAGATAAATTAGATGCAATCTAGATTACATTTGCTGGAATTTAGAAGCTGAAGGAGCAAGTTTAACCAAAGTATTAAGGCAAGTGGAGAAGGGAACTCATATTGTAATGTAGACACAAGGAACTGCAGTTAGAAAATGCTGGAGTAACTCAGCGGGACAGGCAGCATCTCTGGAGAGAAGGAATAGGTGACGTTTGGGGTCGAGACCCTTCTTCAGAGTGATGTCAGGGGAATGCACGGGACAGAGATAGAATGTAGTCGGAGACAATAAGACTGGGAAGGGGGAGGGAATTGAGAGAGTGGGAAAGCATGGGCTGCTTGAAGATGGGGTGTAAGCTACCCAAGCAAAATATGAGATGCTGTTCCTGAGCTGAGCGGTTGGAGGAGGTGCAAGTGAACCTCTGCCTCACCTGAAAAGGCTGTCGGGGTCCTTGGATGGAGTCGAGGGGGGAGGTAAAACACCAAGTGTTGCAGGGGAAAGTACCTGGGGAAGGGGTGGTTTGGGTGGGAAGAGATGAGTTGACCAGGGGACTTGCGGAAAGCAGAAAGGGGTGGAAATGGGAAGATGTGACCAGTAGTGGGATTCCGTTGAAGGCTGTGAAAATTTTAGAGGATTATATGGAGGACAAGGGGGACTCAATCCTTGTTACGAATGGGAGGATGGGGAGCAAGAGCGGAGCTGCGAGATATCGAAGAGACCCCAGTGAGAGCCTCGTCTATAATGGAAGAGGGGAACCCCCGTTCCATAAAGAATGAGGAACTGCTGATGCTGGTTTACAAAAAAAGGCACAAAGTGCTGGAGTAACTCAGCACTCCAGAGATGCTGCTTGGCCCACTGAGTTACTCCAGCACTTTGTGTCTTTTTTCTGTTCTAATGTTCTATGTTCCTTTGTAATGTGCGGAACTCAGAATAGTACGAGTCAAAATTACACTTTCTGTAACATTCTTTCAAACACCATGAAAATCACCCTCTTCAGGGTTACTTTCTTCACTAACCCATGAGAAAAAAGTCACAAAATGCTGGAGGAACTCAGTGAATCAGGCAGCATCTCTGGAGAATATGGGTGTGATATTTTGGGTCAGGACAGGATCCCAACCTTAAACATCATCTATTCATGTTTTCCAGGGATGCTGATTGATCCGTTGTGTTAGTTTAATTGTGTTTATTATTATTGTCACCGAGGTACAGTGAAAGGTTTTTTTGTTGCGTACTATTCAGCCAGCGAAAAGACTACACATGATTACAATCAAGCCGTCCACAGTGTACAAATACAGGATAAAGGGAATAATGTTTAGTGCAAAATAAAGTCCTGTAAAGTCCAATTAAAGATAGCTCGAAGGTCTCCAATGTAGTAGATGATTGGTCAGGACTGCTCTCTAGTTGGTGATATGATAGTTCAGGTGCCTGATAACAGCTGGGAAGAGACTGTCCCTGAATCTGGAGGTGTGCTTTTTCACACTTCTATACCTTTTGCCCGAGGGGAGAAGTGGGAGGGTGAGACTCCAGTACTTTGTTTTTTTTCCTGTAAACCGGCATCTGCAGTTCCTGGTTTCTTTAGTAACCCGTGATTGAGCCATTTCTAAATGTTTCCTTTCTTCTGCACCAACATTGAAATCCCACTTGCACCAGGATGTTCCCTTTATAGAATAAAAATATCCACGCGTGTAGCCCTATCAGGGCTGGTGTTTTTACTCTAATGTCGGATGGATTTTGGAGCTGAATGAAGAGCTTAAAAGGTGCCTGGAACTGAAGGTCAGACAGTGAGCTGCAGTTACTGGCTTGTTTCCTCAGCAGTATATCAGTGCATCCTTTAGGCTACAGCAGCATCTATTTTTATAATTGCATTCATTGTATACACCTCAGGGCATCCTTATTTCTCTTTATTTCAGGCACCAGAAGACAAACCATCTGGTTCTCCTGCACTTTATTGCCTATAATTTAGTAAGTATTTCTATCCAGTGGAATGCAGTCATTTGAGACTCCGCTGTCTCATGCTGTTTACCTTTCCTTTGGTGAAACATGACTCTACCGAAAAGGAATGCAGGTTTGAACTTACTCTCTCTGCACAGAATACTCTCATTACTTTATAAAATATAGGCTGAGTGTGTGCTAATGTTTTTCAGACTATCGACACTCAGCTAAAGTGAAGTTGAGAATTAAACTTCAGTTCAAGAGGAATTCACCGTAAAGTCCCATTTAGGTAGAGTCAATAATACATAGTTTTGGCTATGCATTATTCATGAAGCCATTTCCAAAACAGCATCCAATGTTAAGATTTTGCATCACGTACAATAACAATTCCTTCATCTTTTAACCATTCCCTAAATGCAGAGCATGTATCATTGCTGAACATGTTCATGTACAACACCATTTGCAATTGTTTCACATTACAGCCTCCATCTGTAATGCTACAAATGAAGCATTAACATACTTGGTATGCCGGTACACTTTTTAGGAGAATTTAGTTTGTAGATAATAATGTATGTTCAGTGAGACGTTTTTCCTGTTTTATTGTCTTACGGGAATATTGAACTTTATTCACTTGGAGGCCAAAGTTGTCACAGAGTATCAAAGAGAGTTTTGCAGTGGGGAATATGGATTGCTGCATTAAGTTAGCTATTGAAGGTTGGCATGAATTAAAGTTATGGGAAAAGTGAGATTTAGTGCTTAACAGGATGTGCGTGATCAAGTTTATTCAGTGCAGAATCTGGGCGATTTTGCAGAAACATGAGCATGTTGCGTACCTGCAACATCAACTTCCCAAGTAGATTAAACGAGAACTTACCAGTTTGAAGTTTGATCTGTATTTTATGAGGAGTTACAATGAGGGATTACGTGAAGAAGCCCGCCCCAGGACGCATTGCGGCATACTTCAAAGTAGCGGTGTGGAATCACAGATAGACACAAGTATTTGAAGTAACATAGTAAAGACAAAGAGACATCAATTTATCAGTTTGATCCATGTAATGAGGGTGGGAGCGGAGGGCACGTAATCCCTCATCGTAACTCCTCATAAAATACAGATCAAACTTCAAACTGGTAAGTTCTCGTTTAATCTTACTATTTTACTTCGGAGTCACGTGAGTGACTACGTGAAGATTTCAAAGCTTCTGTGATTTCAAACCGTGTAACAGCTTTATATCACTCGCTGCCGAAGCCTTTGAGGGAGGAAGCGTGTTATCATAATCAACCAATGAATCTGTTTATAGAAAAACAATGGTATTTTTACAAAAACACTGAAGAATTTTAAATGCTCCCCTTGGCTAATTTGAATATTTGCAGATTGGAATCTTCCCTGCAAATAAAAACAGGTTTTGTCAACAGTTTATAATAAATTATTTCTCTGAACGTTTTACCCCCACCATTCTGCTGTAGCCAGGATGTGGTTTACAGGCACGTCCATTCTTTTGCCGTTGACGTGGAAGCTTGTCCTGTGGAATGAAAACTTTGTACATGTTAGTTTTATCCCAGGAGCTTTAATACCTGCTTGAGCCATCTCAAAAAAGGCTTGTTACCCGACCACAAGGTTTTTTGTGACCAACCCACAAGGCTTTTCATCTCCCTCGAATAATTAGGTTGTGTCTATGTAAGGTAATAGGGTCATGGCACATTACCATGTTTCTTGGCGGGTAAGCCCGGGTTTTATGACTGGATAAGGTGTTCCTGGTTTGGTTTGACCATTCCCTGGACAATGATAGAGATCTGGTCTGAAGCTATGAGCATGGTGTCCAGTAGTAAATAGGAGTAGTGACTGGACCCTCTGTGCTGCTCCGTGTGCCTTCAACATATGTGTTTAGTGCATAGAAGGTTCAGGTTTAGGGATCTGGCTGGTGGGTATCCCCTGAAGTATGGTTATACCACTGTGACATCCCATATATGGGTGTACCTGGTCTAGGGGTTTAGAGTTTTAATACCCTTCAAATTTACCACCAGCCAGTGACCCCATGGCCTGTTGTCCTGTAGCTGTTTTGAAACAACAGGCAGGGCAATTCTAGCTGTGTTGATGGTACTGTAGCCGAATCCTTCATCGTGATGAAGGTTCTCCAGGAATTCCAGTTCGTAGTAACTGTATCGGTTGAGTAGGTTCTCCCTGTATCCTTGCAGTACTTCTCTTGATGCTGGACAAGTGTTGTAGTCCAGTGGATGTTCAGAAGGATGCTGACATGGTGTCGATGGTTCAGTATAACAATCCCAGTCCCAGATGAGGCTTGTGCAGAATCTGCAACTCAGGAGCTTGATTTTCCCATGGCACAGTTGACTTGTGCCCGGCTCCGATTGTTAATAATTCTGGGTACTGGGAAATACCATCCAAGTTTCAACAACCATGTCATGGCGTATAGTGAACAATGGCTGCGTAAGTCCGTCAGGTACTATCAAATACCTGAAGCAGAATCCTTTTGTACTGTGCGTTGTTCTCGATTGGTGAGGCAGAAGGGAAAAATACATAGAATTAATTTCACCAATGCAGCGTGAAACGCATTTGTCTATCAATATTATAAATACATTCTTGAATGACAACATGACCTATAGGTCAGAAAAGTTAATATATATAGCTGACGAGCTTTCTGCTGGAACTATCTGTCCCAGAGAAATTTTCAATGAAGATTCCACTGCCCCAGGGTCTGGTTTCCCCCGCGACATACATAGGACATCCCCAAACACCTGGTGATATAGCGTTGATGCAAATAATCGATATCAGATTCACATTCAATTTTAATTGTCATTGTCAGTGTGCAGTACAGAGACAATGAAATGCATTAATATCTGTTGCGTCATATAGCTTGATAGTTTTGTTAAAACTTTATATGAAAACATCTAATTGATGTTGTCCTTAATTTTATGTGACCTGGTGTCTGTCACTGTATTTTGCTTACCTGGCAGGTAAGTTGTTGATAGTCAAATACATCTTTGGATATACCATTGCCAAATTGTTTTGACCAACTTGTCATATGATACCGACTTTATGCTGCCCATATGGTTAATATAGGCCACCTCCGTAGTGTAGTCTATTTATACCCATACATGCAAGTGCTTTAAAAACTCATAAAATTCATTCCCCGAACATTTTTTTAGATAATTAATGCCCAGTATAAGTGGTAACCCCACCACTGTCTTTCTGATATTACTTCAGTGGGTAACTTCATGAGATGCTCAATGACAACCTATATGTTGTTTTTGATACTAAGATCTGAATCATGTAGACAGAAATGCTACCATTTTTTCCCAATTACTCTGTTACTTGTCGAGTAGTTGGTAGTTTGTTGACCATTAATTTGTTGCTTGTTTGTGCCAATTCAACTATGTTGTCTCTTGGCAACATTATAGTTACGTGGACTGAATTAATATGAAACCCAAGATAGTCCAGGAAAGCGCTCTATATGCTGGTAGGAACCAGACCCACCTACCTCCATGGTTATTGGCGGTTTTGTGTTTTCTGTTTTCTGAGTGCTTTTGTTCTGACGACGTGCTGGCGACGTTGGGGGGAGGCGCATTTTCCAGGGGGTCCGCGGCGGGCCCTGATCTAAAAGATCTTTGGGGATAGTGCGGCCCCAAGCGTTCACCAGTCCCATATTCTAGACGTCGACTGGTGGATGCCGTGGGGTGCTGCTGCTTGGGTATCGGAAGTCGTGGTTTGCTCGTCCCGGGGCCTGCCCTCATGATGCCGAAGGTTTTTGATGCCTCTTCCATCTCCTTCAGCTTTTTGTTCAGATCTCTCCCAAATAGCAGTGAGTCTGCCTCCGCAGCTGGGGCTTTGCTCAAGCCTGCAAATTTTGAGATTGAGGGCAGGTCTTATATTTCCCTTCGGAGATTGTTTAGTTCGAATTGTGTGGTACACCTTAATACCAGCACTTTCTGCTGGTATGTGTTCATCTTCGTTGTCTCCACAGAACGAGCATAGGCTGTGATAGCTGACGTCAGGAGCCTTCGGATCCGCTGTAGCTTGAGTTTTTATGCCCGCATAAGGGCCCCCACATTCGCAGATTTTGCTGTTTGAGGCTTTTTCCCCTTAAGGGCCTCACAGTTCTCTGGTGCTGTATATTCTTGCAGCTCCTCGGCGAGCACCTTTTTCAGTAGAGGTTTGTGCTGGCTGCCATTTTTTGGCTCCGGCGGTGCTCCAGCCCGTGGGGTTGCTACGAAGCGGTCCACCACACCCAACAGCTGTTCCTGATCCTGCACCCCATGCATACTCCCGATTTTGTCCGCCTGCCCCATTTGCAGACCAGCCCTGCCCTGGTCACCAATGCTAGCCTCCTGCTCCAACCCGTGGTATGAGGGTAGCAAAGGGCAGTGCCTGACACGACACTATGGAGGAGGTGCCTGTCCTGTCTCGCCGGGAGCGCTGCTGTTCCCGGTGGACCTTCTCCTCCAGGAGCTGCTAAATGCAGCTCAGGCGGCTGTCTCTCTCTGCTTTGGTAGAGACATGTCCCCCTCCGACGAATCGGAGACGACCGGCCGTTTGGCTTCCTGGCCGCTTTCCCAGTCCGCCGTGCAGGCTCTGGCGAGACTGGGCTTGGCTCGGTCTCAGGGATAGCGAAAAACGCTCTGCGAGCGACGCTGCCGCCGGTTGCTGCCCCGCTGGTAGAGTTGGAGCGGGGCAGTTTCTCTTTGCGAGTTTTTTGCGTTGTGTTCCTGAAACCTGCAATAAAACACAACTGCAAACTCACCTTTCCAATGCCCAAGAGCCGCTCCTGCAGCTCAGGCGGCTGTCTCTCCCCCTCCTGGGTGGAGAGACGTCCCAGTCCGATGTCGGCTCCACCGCCCGGTTTTACACACATCCAGCCCGCTGCTCAGGCGCTAGCGGGCTGGCTCGGTCGCGGTGTCGGGTTTGCGGACCGCCCGCTAAGCGGTCCTACCGCCTGTTGCTGCCCAATGACGTTCTTTCGTCGAGCGGGCAGGTGCAGCATTTTTTTCCCCCAGCCCGCTGCTGATGCTGACGGGCTTGGTGCAGTGTCGGGAGCGGGCCGCTGGTTAGCGGTCCTCGCTCTCTCTCTCTCTCTGCACTCGGGGCTGCTGCTCACCTGCACTCGGGCTGCAGCGCACTCACGCCAGCACTGCACAGTGGGTCCCCTTACCGGCTCCGAAAATGTCGGAAGCCTCCTCCCGCCCGCCTGCCTGCCTCACCTGGGCAGTACTCGAGGGCGAGCGAGGACTGAGGGGAACCGCAACGCAGTGCTAGCGCCGTCTTCCTGCGCTCTCTTGATGTCGCCCCTGTGGAGAGTTACCGCACCGGCACAGCTCCCATCCATGGTCCGCCGTGAGTGCGGTCCTGGTAGCGTCTTTCCTCCCCTCCCGCGAACGGAAAAAACTCCTCCCGGAGTCCAAGGGGGCCGCTTGCATGCCCTGCGGGGAACAAGCAGACGCAAAGGGGCTGTAAAAATAAAGGTAAGTACTTACCTAAACTTAGTTTTTCTCGTTTCTGCGGGAGCCCTGTCTCCCGCCTGCCGCTGTTGCCTGCTGAAACGTAATGCCGCAATGCGTCCTGGGGCGGGCTTCTTCACGTAGTCACTCACGTGACTCCGAAGTAAAATTAAAGGAAATACTGCCTCATTTAATTTTGTGGTAAATGGGCAGAGTGGCAGCATAGTTATGGTCACAAAGTCAGGGTAACTGTTGGAGGGGTAACCCTAGTGTGAGACAACCTGAATGTAAAGAATAGACGAGACTGAGTGTGATGCAAGTGGCGATGTGAAAATAAGAACGGGGTGGTTGGTAACACGTGACAATAAACTAAACTTATTAATGGATGAAAAAAGGGCTACGTTATTACTGACGATGCACTGGCTACTTCAGGGTGGGCAGAGAAGATTTACGAGGATGTTGCCAGAACTCGAGGGCCTGAACTCTTGGTAGTGTTTGGGCAGGCTAGGACTTTATTCTGTGGAGCGCAGGAAGATGAGGGGCAATCTTATAGAGGTGCATAAAATCATGAGGAGAATAGACAGGGTGAATACAGACCTTTTGTCAGGGAAATCGAAAATCAGAAGACATAAGTTTAAGGTGAGAGGGGAAAAAAATTTAATAGCAACCTGAGAGACGACCTTTTCACACAAAGGATGGTAGGTGTATGGAATGAGCTGCCAGAGGAAGTAGTAGAGGCAGGCACAATAACAATATTTAGAAGACATTTGGACAGATAAATGGGTAACAAAGGTAGAGAGGGATATGAACCAGGTGCAGGCAAGTGGGACTAACTTAAACGGAGCATCTTGGTCGCTGTGGATGTGTTGGGCGAACGGGCCCTGTTTCCATGCTTTATGATTAAATGACCCCAAGAGTGAAATTCCCTGCAAGTGTATCTGAGGATGAAGGATGGTGGAGGAGGGTGGTTTTATTGTGTCAGTTATCTCGGTGGAAACAAAGAATGATAGTCTTCTGTGGCTGCAGTCGATGCAGAGAATGTTGTTCATGACCTTAGCCAGAACAGTGCTAGGTGTTGTAAAGAGTGAAAAATTGATGGAAGGGATTCAAAAAGAGTTGTGGGAAAGACACTTTATTCAATGACCTTGAAGAAGGCAGAAGAGGTGAAAGTATTTTTTTTTGAGGAGTAAGTTGGTGACAATATTTTAAAGTATAACATAATGACAGGGAGGACCATCTCCAAAGTATTTGTCAGAAAAGGACAGGGAAAGATTATTTAACCAGCTTGCCTTAGTCCTAGTCCCTTAAATTCTTTAGCCACACAGGGTGATTGTCTGCAAGTATATTTATCTTTGTACATTTATTTTCGGGGATGTGTCTCAGATTTAGTTATAAAAATTGTGCATTTAATATCTCTCCATCATAAGTCCAGTGTAAATGTGCAATTTGTGGAGTTGAATCGATGGGCCGAATGGCCAAATTCTGCTGCTAGAACTTAAGGGAACATTCACAAATGAACAAAGTTGTTTCCGTTTAAAGGCTAAGAATGTTTTATAACTTCCACAAAGTGAATGCAGATCTCTAATACCTTTGTTGCACAAGGGGAGGTCTCATGATTTTAGATTGCTGTTCAAGACAAAGCAAGAAAACTAAGCCTTCTGGTGTTTTTAGTTTATTACCACTTAAAACTAGATTAATGCGTGCCTGGATATGGAGCATTTGAGTATTAATCTTGCTGAGAAGTGTTTTCAGTTCAGCTTTCCTTGAAACCATTTGACTTCCCAGCATATAGTTCTTCAATCCTGCAGGGAGACAGTACAGTTTCAGTCACCAGGATCAGGATCCTTTTTGAGACAGAGATAAAGGTACAGCATGGAAACAGGCCCTTCAGCCCACCAAAGATAGGCACAAAATGCTGGAGTAACTCAGCGGGTCAGGCAGCATCTCTGGAGAGAAGGAATGGGTGACGTTTTGGGTCGAGACTCTTCTTCAGACTGAAGCATTTTGTGTCTATCTTCAGTTTAAACCAGCATCTGCAGTTACTTCCTTCACCCTTCAGCCCACCAAGTCCACACCCGCCATCAATCGCCTGTTCACACCAGTCTACAGTATCTCACATTCACATCTTCTCCCTACACATTACGGGCAAATTACGGAGCCCAAATAACCCACAAACCTGCACATCTTTGGGGTGTGGGAGGAAAGCGGAGCACCCGGAGGAAACCCATACATGTGCAAATTCCACACAGACAGCAACCGAGGTCAGGATCGAACTTGGGTCTCTGGTGCCATGAGGCAGCGGTTCCACCAGCTCTTCCACTATGCCGTACACTGTCTGCAGTTTTCTGACAAACTTTGCTGTGCCCATGAAATTGTCATAAAATACCCTTCGGCGGAACATAAGATAAGCAATCAATAATATTGGAATCTAGAAAGTAAAAGATGAACATTTCAGATATTATTTGCGTATATTATCGAATTTTCTAATATGTACAATTTTTTAATTGTTGATTTAAATTGACTTCATTTAACGTGCTGTAGAAAATGGCAATGTGAACAAATTCAGATAATGGCACATAACTCCTTGAGAACATTCAGCTGAGATATGGCAGAGTCATGCGTCATATCATAATCAGATTGATCAGTGAACTATTAGTGTTTCTCATTAAAATATAATTCAATTCCGAGGCCCACTTAATTTTGGCTGAGGGACTGACTCAATCATGATCATTTTGGACCTATTTCTGTAGCTTTTCTTATTCCATAATTCAAGATATCTCATCTTCATCAATATGGTGAGGAATCCGAGATGGGACAATGTTCATTTGACTTCACTCTGAGACAGTGAGACTGAACTAGATCCTTCTGCAATGTGCCATTTGTTAAAGCCGCAGACTGACGTCCTACAAAAACTAGAAGAAAATAACAAAAATGAGCAGAATAGCGTGGGATAGACCAATAATTATACATGGAAGATAAAAGCATGATAAAAGAATGAATGAATGGATGAAGACTTTATTGTCACATGTAACAAGTCACAGTGAAATTCTTTGCTTGCATACCCATATAAAGGCCCCCGGCAAAGTTACAAAGTTATGTTACGATGTGACAATCGCGTTATAGAAAATTATAAATACAATGTAATCAATGGGGAAAATGGGCTCATGGGATAAATCCTTGCTTTTTATATGATCTTGCAATTTATTTTTATGCATCTTGCAAATTTAATCAGCTCTATTTTTCCTCTTTTTTTTAGCCAATTAACCTACAAACATGCACGTCTTTCGAATGTGGGAGAAACACGGAGAACTGTGTAAAAAGACCAAGTTTGATCTCTGCAAGGCTTCAGGGTTACCAAGACGGACTTACAAAAGAAGTTGGATGCTCAGTTTAATCAAAAGGATGCCAGGCAACTGTGGCAGTGCCTGAATACCATTGCGGGCTGCAAGCTGAAGACAGGGATGCTCTATGGCAATCATGCTTCTTCCCTAATGCATTTTGAACAGGCAAGCTGCACCTCAGCACATTCCCTCATCCCCCACTGTGGGGAAGAAGCTGTCCCTCAGGAAGATTGGAAGTATTGTTAAGGATGCCTGTTGCAAGGACCATTCCATTTTCTCACTTCTACTTCTGGGAGAAGATACAGGAACTTGACAGCTTGGACATCCAGAGTTAGGAACAGGTTCTTCCCCACTCCTGAATCAATAACTTATTTCACACCCAATTCCCGGAAAGGCAGTTATGTACTCTTACCTCGATCTCATTGGTTATCCCATTTTTGTACTTACATCTTTTTTCCACTACTTGAATTTTGCTCTACAATCTTGCACCATTCTGTTGTTTTGAAGTCATCGTTGTATTTATTGCTGTATTTATCATCTGCAGTTCATTATTCCTGTATTTGGGAAGAGCCTTATTATTGAAATAGAGGCAGATTGTTCTAATAACTAGGAAGTGTTTGAGTTAGACTTCTGAAGCACTTTTTCCAAAACTAGTATCTCTCACCTCTGTGACAAGAACAACTTGTGTACAGTCATAAAAATTGTTGTTTACTGTTATTATTATTTAAGAATGAATAAATGTGATCTCACATTGTTGAAAATAACATCAACTATATCTTCCAAATTGGCATGTTTGTAGGTTGGCCGTTCCACGCAGGAACAATAATAAAACTGTACACTGACAATGACAATTAAAATTGAATCTGAATCTGAATCTGAAAACAACACTTCAAAAATTATATTCTATTGATATTCTGCTTGAAGTAATCAGTGTTTATTTCCAGTAATGATGACCCAAGTACTAAAGCTTTGTGGAATATGTTAGATAAATAATTTTCAGTAAATCCTCAATCCTGCAAGAACTGAAAGAGTGGGCAGATTTGAGATTATTATTGGCGCACTTGGTCCATTTCCGAAATTGATAATATAAACGGAAGATGTATCCTGAATGATCAGGAAGGAAAATGTATATTCCATAAATAAAGTTGCTCCACTGCTCACAATTAGTTAAAAATAGATTGCAATTGGACTCATTGTTACAACTGCAAATAATATTCCACAGCTTCTCGAATACATCCTGTCAACATTGCTTGGAATTGTATTTTGTTTAGTTTTAATATGTTAAGAGACAGTTGGAAACATCGGGTGTGCTTCACATTCTTCCCCATTCTGAGAGTTGCCTTTCTGCTCACATCCAAATGGCAGTCATCCTGCAAATTCCTGAACCAAGATTAGGTATGAAGTATCAATGGGACGATTCTGTAAAACAACATCCAGAGACTCTGTGACTCGTGGTGTCAGAATGATTTTTCTTTTTACTCTGCGCTATCACAAACATACGTTAAAAAATACTCCATTTAAGTAGCTGGCAGAAGATCAAACTGTACAAATAATTAGAGTTTTATGTGGTAGGTTTAGAGTGACCAGTCAAAGAATTTGGGGAAATTTGAGTCACAGCTATCACTCTGATAAACAGTTGCCAGAAACTCATCTCACTTCGCCCAGGATGTATACCTCACCCTGTCCCTCTCCCCTCCCTGCCTCCAGTCTCCCTGAGCCTGGGTTAGTCACTGCCCTGAGGGTTTGCCCTGAGGGTGTACCATCTTGTTATGCTGTTTGAGCCAAAGCTCAGTGATACTCTTTATGTTTTGATAATGGATATTTTGTTGGCCACTCTCCAGGCATCCATCTCAATTCCACACACAATATAGCCTTGATATATATGTCCGTCTCTTTTTCTTGTCCAATTCCATCTGGATCCTTGGTGGTATCCTCTCAGGTTCTTTATTAATTAACTTTCTTTTCTGATACGTGCATTTTTTTGTGTCTGTTATAGTATTGCTTGACTTCTGTAGCTTCGATAGTATTTCACTAATACATGATTCTCTGTGGCTCAAGATCTCCCGCTGTAATAAATATTGCAATTAAATACTAATTGTGTATCCTTGCTCTCTCTCCATGTTTCCTTCATCAAATTAACTTGACGGCATGATGGCGCAGTGGTAGAGTTGCAGCCTACAACGTCAGAGACTCGGGTTTAATCCCGACAACGGAGTGCTGTCTGTACAGATTTTGTACGTTCTCCCTGTGACGGTGTGGGTTTCATCGGGTGCTGCGGTTTCCTCCCACATTCCAAAGACATACAGGTTGTAGATTAATTGGCTTCGATAAAAAATTGTAAATTGTTCCTTGTGTTTAGGATAATGCTAGTGTATGGGGATCGCTGGTCGCTGAAGGGGCAGACTAATATTGACCATTACGCTCTAGATTAGTATCTCACTGTGTAGGCAGGAACTGCAGAGCTGGTTTAAACCGAAGACACAAAGCTGGAGTAACTCAGCAGATCAGGCAGCATCTCTGGAGAAAAGGAATAGGTGACTTTTCGGGCCACCCTTCTTCAGCCAACTTCACTGTACCTTTTCATGCTTTTTAATTTTTTTCTCATTCTTCTATCTTGACAGCTTTATCAATATTTTTTTATCTTTCTCAAGTTCGCCCCTTTTTTAATCATGCAGTAAGTTGAGAGGGGCAACATTTAAAGGAGAAGTGGGAGGCAAATTGTTTACACAGAGGGTGGTACGTGCCCAGAATGCACTGACATAGTGCAGAAACGATTGTTACATTACAGAGGCATTTAGATAGGCACATGAAAATGCAGGGAATGGAGGAACATGGATCATGTACAGGCAGATGAGATCAATATATCTTGGCATCGTGTTCTGCACAGACATTGGAGGGCCAAAGGGTGTGCTGTACATTTAGAAACATAGAAACATAGAAACATAGAAAATAGGCGCAGGAGTAGGCCATTCGGCCCTTCGAGCCTGCACCGCCATTCAATATGATCATGGCTGATCATCGAACTCAGTATCCTGTACCTGCCTTCTCTCCATACCCCCTGATTCCCTTTTGCCACAAGGGCCACATCTAACTCCCTCTTAAATATAGCCAATGAACCGGCCTCAACTACCTTCTATGGCAGAGAATTTCTATGTTTTATGTTGTCCTATGCTTTGGAGACCTATTAGTTTTTGGATTGTTTTTAACTTCTTTACAGACTTACACAATCAAATGGTTTCCTTTCTGAGACAAGATCATATGTTCCCTCTCGGATGTTGTAGTCTTTAATTTAAAGTCAATGAGTCCATTAATAACTTCAAGGTAGGCCTACTTTGAAGAAGTTTTCTTCTGCTCTCTGACTCTTAACTTTCAGTCTGAAGAGAGTTCCTGACCAGAAACATTGGTTACTATTTAAGCGGGGAAGAACATGGCTAGGTTTTTTCTGAAGATAGACACAAAATACTGGAGTATCTGAGTGGGTCAGGCAGCATCTCTGGAGAGAAAGGATAGGTGACGGTTTGGGCCGGAAGAAGGGTACTGACCCAAAACGTGCCTATTCTTTTTCTCCAGAGATGCTGCCTGACCCGCTGAGTTACTCCAGCATTTTGTGTCTATGTTCAATACAAACCAGCATCTGCAGTTCCTTCCTACACAATAATCTTATTGATCTGTATGCAAAAATAGAATTTCACTGTACCTTGAAACACGGAATAATAAAAGAAGCATTGAATAAAAGAACCACCGAACCATTGAGATTGACTTAGAGTCATAGTCATAGAGTGATACAGTGTGGAAACAGGCCCTTCGGCCCAACTTGCCCACACCGGCCAACAATGTCCCAGCTACACTAGTTCCACTTGCCTGCGCTTGGTCCATATCCCTCCAAACATGTCCTATCCATGTACCTGTCTAACTGTTTCTTAAACAATGGGATAATCTAGCCTCAACTACCTCCTCTGGCAGCTTGTTCCATACACCCACCACCCTTTGTGTGAAAAAGTTACCCCGCAGATTCCTATTAAATCTTTCCCCCTTCACCTTGAATCTATGTTCTCTGGTCCTCGATTCCCCTACTCTGGGCAAGAGACTCTGTGCATCTACCCGATCTATTCCTCTCATGATTTTGTATACCTCTATAAGATCACCCCTCATCCTCCTGCTCTTCATGGAATAGAGATCCAGCCGACTCAACCTCTCCCTATAGCTCAATAGGGCGAGGAGAGGAACGTCTGTTGGCGGGCCGAGCTGGTCGAGGGTGACGGAGGAGGCCATGAAGCAGCCTGGGGCTTACCTAGGCTTACCTGGGCTTACCTGGACAGGGGGCGCTCCCGTATATCCAGCATGTGTACCGGAATTTGGATTTTGGACTGCTCCTTTACCTTTTGTAAATGACGCCAAAATATGGCAACAGGTGCCAGAATTTCACTGTCCAATGCATACAAGACGATAAATAACCATGGAATGTAGACGGATCAGATGGAAACAAAGCTTGAAAGAGTCTTTGATCTTCTCGAGTCTGGTATCTTGCTGATTTTCCCCTCTGTTTACAGGCTTCTGAGTGGTCCTTCCATAAGCTTGGGTACCTTCAATTCACTTGCACTTTGTCAATGGAACTGATGTGTTGCAATGCTGAGACGTATATTCTGCACTCTGTATCTGCCCCTTTGCACTATCTAGTCACGTCAAGTCAAGTCAAGTCAAGTCAAGTCAAGTCAAGTCAAGTCACATTTATTTATATAGCACATTTAAAAAACAACTCTCGTTGGCCAAAGTTGTAAAGGAGTGGAGTCTGACACACTGTAACCTTTACTGGGTCTTTAATCAAGGCATATGTTACACACGTCCCAGTACTGACTGCATCTAGTCTTCAGGCGTACTGGAACCAAAGGGAGGAACAAGGGGAGGATATCACAGTTATACTGATATGGCTGGGCGTGGTTAGTGGTGTTGAGGTAGCTACGTTATAGGTTGCATGCATAAACCATCTACATCCTTTCCCTTGGAAATTTAAAATTAAAGTCATAACAGTGGCAGGGTGGTTATACAACCCCTGCAAATCTAAACAAAATCACTGTAACACTGACAGGGGGTTTGACAACCCGACCCGAGCGAGTGCGCATGGCACCCTCACTCTCCCCACCAGAAAGAAGAGGAGGAGGAGCAGGAACAGCCGGGAAGGAGAAAGCCGGCGGAGACCCAGCCTGGAATGCGGAAGGAGACACGACTGGCGCAGGCGAGCCAGGGGAAGGAGACGGGATAGAAGGAGTAGACGTCGGGGGAGAAAGAGGAGAGCGGGCAGGGGAGGAGGACCCCGGAAGAGCAGACGGAGGAGACCGCGGCAAAGGGACAGACCGGGGCATGCAGCGAGCTGAGGGGTAGTTAGTAGTGGGAGGCTCGAAACGCAACGGAGGAGCATAGGGGGCCGCAGGAGGAGGCTGAGGCTCGTTGACAGCCAACAAGTGCTGGCGACTACGGCGGTAGATAGTTCCTTTAAAGTCCACCAAGTAGGATCCACCCCAACCACGGTTGCGAGTCGGGAGAATCCGGTGGCTGTCTGCATGCGGACGACCTGGCCAGGCAGTAGTGGTGAGAGAGGGCGGCAGGACTTGTCGTGAGAGCGGCGCTGTACTTCATGCCTTTGGGCAATCCGTTGCTGGACGGCAGCAGGCTGGAGGACCTTGGGCACGAGGGATTGCTGGGCGATCGGCATCGGTGGGCGAAGAACACGGGACATCAGACGTTGGGCAGGGGATCGCATGGTAGTGTCCCTGGAAATATTACGAAGGTTTAACAGACCCTGGTAGAAGTCACCATTGGAGAGACGAGACTGCTCGAGCAAATTCTTGGCACTGCGGACAGCACGTTCGGCCAGGCCGTTGCTCTGCGGGTATTCAGGGCTGCTGGTGTAGTGAGTGAAGTTCCACTTCACAGCGAAAGCTTTAAATTCTGCACTGGTGAATTGACGGCCGTTGTCGGTCTGCAAGCGGACCGGGGACCCAAAGGTAGCAAAGTGTCGGCGCAGCTTACTGATGACCATTTCAGAGGTGATAGCAGGGAGAAGGTCCACTTCGAACCAGTTCGAGTAGGAGTCGACTAACACTAGGTATTGCTTGCCACGCCATTCAAATATGTCAGCAGCCAGCGAGGTCCAGGGCATGGCAGGGGCAGGCTGCTGCAGAAGTGGCTGGCGCTGCTGATGTGGGGCAAGAGTGTTACAATCAGGACAGGAGGCTACTCGGGCTTTAATGTACTTTGCCATGCCGGGCCAATAGTATTGTTCTTGGGCATATGAGACAGTGGCATCGGCTCCGGGATGCCCCATGTGGACAGCGTTGTAGTACAAGTCATATAGGGAGGCAGGGACGACCACCTTGTGACCCTTCATGATGATCCCGTCCCGGAGCACTAGTTCATCTCGAACCAGAAAGAAAGGATGGACACCCGCAGCAGCCACCACCACTATTGCCTGGCCAGGTGCGTTTTCTTGGCCACCCCCGCTGGATGACAGCTGCGAGCTGTTGCAGGTCGGGGTCGTTGGCGGTGTGCTCAACGAGGCACTGTAGCTGCTTAGATGGAACAAAGTTGACATTGAGTACCTGCAGATCCTCCTGTTCGTAGGGATGTCTGTCGCAGGAGGACCGGGGCGGCCCGGGACAGCGCATCAGCCACATGCATCTCAGTGCCTCTCTTGTAAACGATCTGGAAGTCGAACCGCTGGAGCTGCAGCATCATTCGCTGTAGTCTGGCTGAAGCGATGTGGATAGGCTTATTGAGGATGGTCACCAAGGGTTGATGATCCGTCTCGACGGTGAACTTGGTACCGAAAAGGAAGTCCTTGAACTTGGAGCAGGTGAACACAACCGCAAGAAGCTCCTTTACATTTGTTATAAGAATAGTATAACCAAACAAACTACATACATATATACATATAGCCCTCGCTCAGTGGATGTCAGGAAAGGCTTGGGAGTATATATACATTTTTAGTCTTGACTTAAAGGAGTCGATGGAGGGGACAATTCTGATGGGAAGGGGATGCTGTTCCACAGTCTAGGAGCTGCAACCGCAAAGGCACGGTCGCCCCTAAGCTTATGCCTAGACCGCGGGATATTCAGCAGCCCCACGTCAGCCGATCTGAGGGACCTGGAGGTGGAGTGGTGGGTGAGAAGACTTTTAATGTAGGAGGGGGCTATTGTGCTTGAGATTGCCTTCATTGTATTTATGTATAGTATATCTGATCTGTTTGGATAGAATGTAAAACAAAGGTTTTCACTGTACCTGGGTGCATGTGATAATAATAATCCTAAACCTGAACCTAAAGCTAAAGCAAGGATCTCCAGCACCAAGTGGGTGGCAGTGCTTGGAGGGATGGGGTGGTCACAAGTAGAGGCTGAGTTGCAACACTCGGCAGCCCTGTCTACATTGGGAGCATGCATCTCAGGGACCCGTGCATGTGTTGGGAACCACAGCCTGTCACCAACCCTGCTGAGGTCTCTGCACTAGCTCCTCATGTGGCAGATGCTGTAATCAGCAACTGAACCATCCTACCAACAACTAGCGAGCAGTCCCGAGCTACCATCTACTTCATTGGAGACCCTCGAGCTATCTTTGATTGGACTTTACTGGACTTTATCTTACACCCACAAGGTCGGCTGTGGGAGGCATCCTCCAGGGAACAAGGGCTGAAGAAGGCCAGGTGAGGAGAGGAGAGGAGAGGGACATTGGTTCGTGGGACGAGGGAAATGGAGGCGACCGCTGCAACGGGACTTTGTGGCCAGATGCAGCTGGGACTGTAAAACTGGTGCCAAAAGCCCCTGTCCCACTTTCACAAACTAATTAGTGACCTCTGCCGAGTTTGCCCTTGACTCATACTCGCAGCATGGTCGCACGAGGTCGTAGAAGGTCGTAGGAGGTCTTCGTAACTCTTCCTCGTGCTCGTGAGTGGTCTCCGTGTACTCGTGGCCTCAAGTAGGTTGCTGCATTTTTTCCAGCCTGATAAAAAATGTCCACGAGTAAAAAAAAGGCGCCATGGAAAAAATTGATACTTTTTACTCGTAGGTAGGTCGTAGGTAGTCGTAGATATTCATAGGTAGTCGTAGGTCAGTAACTGGCCCAAGAAAAAAAATGCAGACATGACATCATTTTATCATGTGATCATTTTCCACTCGTAGCTAGTCGTAGTTGGTCTTAAGTGTGGAAGACTATGGTAGAGGGGGGTCGTAGGAGGTCGTAGGAGGTCGTAGACATAGTCGTAGGAGGTCGTAGACATAGTCGTACGAGGCTGTAGACAGTCGGAGGAGGTCGTAGGTGGCTGTTTACTTTGGTGAGTCAACACGACCTTGACATTTACTTCGACGAGTCAACCTTGACCTTGACAGGCCCTAAAATAGCACCTCATGCATATGGAACCCAATGGGCTGTTCTGTACATTCTGTACTAACCGGGGGATTGTGCTTATGTACAGGGATAGTCTTGCTGCTCTATATTCAATAAAGTATCTCACTGTACCTTGGTACACGTGATAATAAAGAAACCATTGAACTACGTATTAAACCTCTAAACGTTATTCACATTATTTCCTTTATCATGTATCTCATGTACACTGTGGACGGCTCAATTGTAATCATGTAGTGTCTTTCTGCTGATTGGTTAGCATGCAACAAAAACTTTTCATTGTACCTCAGAGGCATCCAGGAAAGCAGTTAGGAATGATCAATAGGATGCACAGGAGCTTATCCTGTATAACTCCAAATATCTTGTCTTTCCCACACCGATTTATTAGGGTGGCACAGTGGTGCAATGGTAGAGTTGCTGCCTTACAGCACCCAGAGCCCCGGGTTTGATCCTGAACCCGGGTGCTGTCTATATGGAAATTGTACATTCTCCCAGTGACCACGTGGGTTTTCTCGGGGGGGCTCTGGTTCCTCCCACACTGTGCAGATTTGGAGTTCAATTGGCTTCTGTACTGTCCCTAGTGTGTAGGATGGAACTAGTGTGAATGGGTGATCGTGGTCGGCATTGAATCGGTGGGCCGAAGGGCCTGTTTTCAAGCTGTTGCAAGCTGAAAAGGTATATCTTGACTTTTGGTAACTGTGTAAACTGGTGAAATTGTAATGGGACGTAATACAGCCCCTAGACTTTTGGTGCCATACACCCACCACCCGAGTCTGAAGAAGGGTCTCAACCCAAAACATCACCTATTCCTTTTCTCCAGAAATGCTCCCTGACCCGCTGAGTTACTCCAGCATTTTGTGTCTATCTTTGGTGTAAACCAGCCTCTGCAGTTCCTTTCTACACATGTACTGTGTGAAAAAAATCAGTAACAATCGCTACGATGTTTTATTAAATGGTTTGATAGTTCTTCACTGTGGAACGAACGGTATGGGGAAGCTGTTGTGAGGGGCGGTGATGCAGGATGTGGGCAGGGCTGGGAAGCTCAGCTGAACGCCACAGCTCCAGGCTGACCCCACATCTCTTTCTATGGTGCACGGATGTGGCCATCCTTCCTATGTTGCTTCCTTTCCTTCCTCTGATGCTTCCTTGACTGTTGAGACTGTTGACGCCAGTGGGGCCTATTCCAGATGCAGAGCTCCACACAAAGCAAGGCTGTGCAATATGCATCAGGCCTGCAGGTGACACCCTACGCGGGGATTCCTCCTGTGTGTTCTCCAAGGATCCTGATAGCTTTCTGCCTTCAACCGTGTCTCCGCTACTCACTCGGGTCTTCAGCCAGGTCTGCAGAGGATGTCCCCTGCATCTTGGTGGTCAGCATGTCAAGCTCCTCACATGGTTCATAAGCTCATAAGGTCACAAGTGATAGGAGTAGAATTAGGCCATTTGGCCCATCAAGCCTACTCCACTGGGTGGCTGGTGCAGGGGGCAAGGATTTAGTTTTATAGATTTAGCTTTATAGATCACTGGGATCTCTTCTGGGCTAGGGGTGACCTGTACAAAAAAGACATGTTACACCTTAACTGGAGGGGGGCCAACATTCTGGCAGGCAGATTTGCTAGGGCTACACGTGTGGGTTTAAACTAAATAGTGGGGGGGAGGGATTGTCAAATTGGGAGTATAAAGATGGAGTTAAAGGAGAAGTGAGTACAGGAAAAGTTACAAAAGACTCCCGAATTAATGGGAAGGAAAGTTCGAGAAGGGATAAGATAGTAAGGTCAGGGCCAATTGTGAGCGGTGCGAGAGGGGAGGTGAATACCGAGGGCAAAGTGTTGTATATGAATGCGTGAAGTATAAGAAATAAAGTGGACGAGCTTGAGGTTCAGATAGAAATTGGCAAGTATGATGTTGTGGGAATTACAGAGACATGGCTGCAAGGGGGCCAGGGCTGGGAACTGAATATTCAAGGGTATACGTCCTATTGAAAAGACAGACAGGTGGGCAGAGGGGGTGGGGTAGCTCCATTGGTGAGGAATGAAATTCAGTCTCTTGCAAGGGGTGACATTGAAACTGGAGATGTGGAGTCAGTATCGTTAGAACTAAGGAATTGTAAGGGTAAAAGGACCCTAATGGGATTTATCTACGGACCCCCAAACATTAGCCTGGACATAGGGTGCAAGTTGAATCAAGAGTTCAAATTTGCATGTCGCAAAGGTAATGTTAAGGTTGTTATATTTCAACATGCAGGTAGACTGGAAAAACCAGGTTGGTACTGGACCCCAAGAAAGGGAGTTTGTGGAGTGCCTCCATGATGGATTCTTGGAGAAGCTTGCACTGGACCCTACCAGGGAGAAGGCAATTCTGGATTTAGTGTTGAGTAATGAACCGGATTTGATAAGGGAACTCGAGATAAAAGAGCCATTAGGAGGTAGTGACCATAATATGCTAAGTTTTAATCTACAATTTGAGAGGCAGAAAGGTAAATTGGAGGTGTCAGTATTACAGTTGAACAAAGGGGACTATGGAGCCATGAGTGAGGAACTGACCAAAGTTGACTGGAAAGATACAATAGCAGGGATGACAGTGGAACAACAATGGCAGGTATTTCTAGGAACAATACAGAAGGTGCAGGATCAGTTCATTCCAAAGAGGAAGAAAGGTTTCAAGGGGAATAAGGGGCGACCGTGGCTGACAAGGGAAGTCAGTGACAGTATAAAAATAAAGGAGAAGAAATATAACATAGCAAAGATGAGCAGGAAGCCAGAGGATTGGGTAACTTTTAAAGAGCAACTAAAAAGGCAATACTGGGAGAAAAGATGAGGTGCGAAGGTAAGCTAGCCAAGAATATAAAGGAGGATAGTAAAAGCTTCTTTAGGTATGTGAAGAGGAAAAAAGTAGTTAAGACCAAAGTTGGACATTTTAAGACTGAAAAGGGTAAATTTATTATGGGGAACAAGGAAATGGCAGACGACTTAAACATTAGATCCGTCACGAGGGAAGACACAAACAATCTTCCTGATATACTAGTGGCCAGAGGATCTAGGGTGATGGAGGAGCTGAAGGAAATTCACATTAGGCAGGAAATTGTGTTGGGTAGACTGATGAAACTGAAGGCTGATAAATCCCCAGGGCCTGATGGTCTGCATCCCAGGGTCCTTAAGGAAGTGGCTCTAGAAATTGTAGATGCATTGGTAATAATTTTCCAATGTTCTATAGATTCAGGATCAGTTCCTGTGGATTGGAGGGTAGCTAATTTTATCCCACTTTTTAAGAAAGGCCGGAGAGAGAAAACAGGGAATTTTACTTCGGAGTCACGTGAGTGACTACGTGAAGAGCCCGCTCAGCACGCATGCGCGGCATTGCGTTCAGCAGTGCAACAGCGGCCGCATCGGGAGTCAGGTGCTCCCGCTACAGGGTGAAAGAACGGACTGTCAGGTAAGTACCCTGAGGTCGGTTTTCTTTCACAGGAGAGCCTTCTGCTTTGTTTCACAGGCAGAGAAGAAAGGCTCTTGAACAAACCTGTCCCCCGCTCGACTCCAACGGAGGAGCGTTCCATCTGGGGGGGGGGGCAGCAACAGGCGGTAGGACCGCCTACCGGGCGCTCCGCCATCCCCGACACCGTGCCGAGCCCAGTCCCGCTAGCGCCAGAGCAGCGGGCTGGATGTAAAGTTACCGAAAAAGCATCCGGCCGGTGGTTCCGACTTGTCGGACGGGGACGTCTCTCCACCCGCACGAGGGAGAGACAGCAGCCTGAGTCGCATGGAGCGGCTCCTGGAGCCGGTGCTCCAGCGAGACGCACCGCATGAGGGGCGCTCTCGCAGGGGGAGTTCAGGCACTCCCTCCACAGTGTCTTGTGCACTGCCCATTGCTTCCTCCTTACTCGAGGGTAGCTTTGGTGACCAGGACTGGGCTGGTCAAGAAGAGGGGACGCTGGCTGAAGATATCGGGAGTATGCAAGGGGTGCAGGAACAGGAAGAGCTGCTGGGTGTGGTGGACCGCTACCTGGCAGCCCCACGAATGGATGTTAAACCCCAAAATATTTGCAAAAGTTATCAAGCAATATGGCACGCCAGATATCGATTTATTTGCATCAAGGCTAAATCACCAGGTACCTATGTATGTCGCTTGGGAACCAGACCCTGAGGCAGCAGCGGTAGATGCGTTCATGCTGGATTGGGAAAATTTCTTCTTCTATGCATTTCCTCCCTTCTGCCTCATCAGTCGGGTACTACGCAAAATACAAATGGACTCTGCTTCAGGTATTTTGATAGTACCGACTGGCCTACACAGCCATGGTTCCCAATACTCCATGACATGGTTGTCGAAACTCCGATGGTATTCCCCAGTGACCCAGAGTTATTAACACACCCAGTGTCAGGCATAAGCCACCCATGCCATGAAAAAATCAAACTCCTGGGTTACAGATTCTGAACAGACCACTTCTGGGACTGGGATTATCAGAACAAACCGTCGACACCATGTCAGCATCCCTCCGAACATCCACAAGAAAACAGTACTTGTCCAGCATCAAAAAATGGGAAAAGTACTGCTTGGATACAGGGACCACCTACTCAACCGCTACAGTTACCAACGTACTGGAATTCCTGGCGAACCTTCACCACGATGAAGGACTCAGCTACAGTGCCATCAACACAGCTAGAAGTGCCCTGCCTGTCTATTTAAAACAAGCTCCAGGCCAACAGGCCATGAGGTCACACCGGCTGGTGGTCAAACTAATGAAGGGTATTTACAACTCTAACCCCCTAGACCAAGGTACACCCATATATGGGATGTCTGTGTGGTCCTGACATACCTCAGGGGATGGCCACCAGCCAGATCCCTCAACCTGGAACAATCTATACTCAAAACACACATGTTGATGGCACTTGTATCTGCACAGTGGGTAAAGTCACTACACCTATTGCAACTGGACAGCATGATCACAGCTCCAGACCAGATCTCTTTCATTATCCAGGGACTGATCAAACAGAGCAGACCAGGAACACCTAATCCAGTCGTGGAATTCCGGGCTTACCCGCCAGAACGACGGTTATGTGCCATGACCCACCTACTGTCCTACATAGACACAACCAAAAATATTCGAGGGAGTGAAAAAGCCTTGTGGGTCAGTCATAAAAAACCTTATGGTCGGGTGACGAGCCAAACCATTTCGAGATGGCTCAAGCAGGGCTAAAAGCTGCTGGGATAAACACTAACATGTACAAATCTCGCTCCATCAGGGCAGCATCCACGTCAACGGCCAAATGAATGGACGTGCCTATAGACCACATCCTGGCTACAGCAGGATGTCGGGGGAAAGAACGTTCAGAACTTTTAATAATAAGCCATTGGCAAAACCTGCTTTATTTGCAGAAATTTTTTTACAGACTGGAAATATTTAATTTAAGCCCAGGGGAGCAATTTAATTTCTTTGGTGTTATTGTTAAAAAATACCATTGTGTTACATGGTTTGAAATCACAGAGCTTTAAAATCTTCACGTAGTCACTCAAGTGACTCCGAAGTAAAATAGTAAGATTAAACGAGATCTTACCAGTTTGAAGTTTGATCTGTATTTTATGAGGAGTTACGATGAGGGATTACGTGCCCTCCGCTCCCACCCTCAATAATATGGGTAAAACTGATAACTGATGTCTCCTTTTCTTTACGATGTTTATTTCAATAACTGTGTCTATCTGTGATTCCACACCGCTGCTTTGAAGTATGCCGCGCATGCGTCATTCTTCAAAGCAGCGGTGTGAAATCACAGATAACTGTAATGACTAAACATAGTAAGATTAGAGAAGAGATACCAGTTAAGTATATGATCAAGGGTGGGAGTGGAGGGCATGTAATCCCTCATGGTAACTCATCATAAAATACAGATCAAACTTCAAACTGGTCAGTTCTCGTTTACTCTTACTATTTTATTTCGGAGTCACGTGAGTGACTACGTGAAGATTTTAAAGCTCTGTGATTTCATGCCGTGGAAACGAGTCCATGCATCACGTCTGCCTTGATGACTGTAGGAGGAATTGTGTTAACATAATTTGGACATGAATTCGACATTGAAATCGCAAAATTTATTAACACAAAATTATAACCCCTTTTTACGGGTTTAAATTAATTTACAGAACTTAAAATTGTTTCTGCAAACGTTCCAGGTTTCATTACTGGTTTGTTGTAAAATAATTGGAATGTTTTTTCCCCCAGACCATCCTGCTGCCTTGAGGATTTGGTCCATTGGTACATCCAACTGTATCGCTGCCGATGTAGCTGCAGCTCTGGTGGAATGAGATTAAAAATATTAGTATCCACCCCAGCCTGTGCTAGCACCTGTTTCAGCCATCTTGAGATGGTCTGGACCGTCACTCTTTTGTGTGGTTGCTTGTGGCTGACCAAAAAGTGCCTTCTCATTGCCTCTTAGGATTTTCGTTTTCTCCATGTATAACGACAGATGTCTTACTATACACAGACGGTCATCTGTTGGGTATGACCTAAATTGTATATTGAGGCCTGCTGATCCCTGTCTGTTCTGCTTTACTAACTCATAGATATGAAACGTAATATTTTCTGTTGAGGAAGTCATGTTGTCCAGTCTTAGTTTATGCAGTGACTGTGTGCCGTGACCAATGCCATTAGCATGACTGTTTTTAATGTCAGTCTGTGTAGGGACAGAGCTGTTGCTAGATACCAATTCCTGAGCATCTTCAGGACAATACTTATATCCCATATTTGGGAGTACCTGGTTCTTGGGGGATTAGTATTAAAAATTCCCCTCATAAGTTTTGTTACCAGTGGGTGAGTCCCAACAGTGTAACGCTCTGTCCCCTGCCATAGGTAAGTCGATAGTTGATGGCATTGTAACTGAGCCCCTCATCATAGTGGAGGCCTGCCAGATATTCCAGAGCAGACAGGTTGCTCATGTCTCTGTAGGTGATGTTGTTTTTATGGCAGTACATCTCCCACTTCCTGATATAGACCAGATATTGTTTTTTGGTTGACTGTCTTTGGGCCGCCAAGATCATGTTCACTGTTCGGTCCGTCAGTCCCAGTTGTAGTTGAGGTGTTTTTAAACTCTACAAATTAATAAGTTCAAATGTTTATGGCATGGGTGGCTATCCCTTGTTACGGGATGTAGCAATAAATCTGGTCTATGTGGGATGGTGATACATGGTTCTAATACCTTGTTTAATACCACTGGGAACCGTGGTTGAGTAGGCCAATCGGGTACTACCAAAATACCAGACGCAGAGTCTTGTTGTATTTTCCTTAATACCCGACTGATGAGGCAGAAAGGAGGGAATGCGTAAATAAACAATTTCCCCCAATGCAGCGAAAATGCATCTGTCGCCGCTGCCCCAGGGTCTGGTTCCCATGAAACATAATTTGATAACTGGTGGTTAAGTCTGGATGCGAATAGATCGATATCTGGTGTTCCATATTTTGCTGTAATATCAGCAAATACTTTTTTATTCAACATCCATTCGGTGTTTTCATTAAATTTGCGTGACCTGGTGTCTGCCACTAAATTTAGTCTTCCTGGTAGGTAAGTGGCTGATATCCAAATATCTCTCTGGATACACCATTGCCAAATTGTATTAGCCAGATTGTCACATGATGTCGATTTGTTTCCACCCATGTGGTTAATGTATGCTACCACGGTGGTATTGTCTATCTGTAGTCTAACATGCTGGTGATATAACCCAGTACAATATGACTTTAGGCCATGTAATGCACCCAACATTTCCAGGTAGTTTATGCCCAGTGTGAGTAATAATGATGCCTCCTGAGCAGTTCATCTACCTCCACAGCTGGTGATGGTATTGGTGGTTCCCCACCCAAGTGCACTGGCATCAGTTTGTAGTACCATGGAAGGGTTTCTGACAATGATTGGATTGGAACAAAGCCAGATGTTATCTATCCACCATTTTAGTTCCATTTTAGCTTTGATTGGTAGTTTCACAGTTCTGTCAAAGTGACCTGCATTAATTTACAGTGCTGTATTTTTGCTCTCTGTAAGTTTTGGTAATGTAGAGGTCCAAATTGTGTGGCTGTAAAGGCAGCCACCATTTTGCCAATTACTTTTGCTACCAATCTGATGGATGGTTTGCTGATGTCAATGAGGTTATTGCAAGCCTCTATTAAATCTCTAGCCTTTCCCTTGGGCAGAGTCACCGACATGTGAACTGAGTCAATGGTGAACCCCAAATAGTCCATAGTAGTGGAAGGCGTTAGTTTAGATTTAACTGGATGGATAATGAATCCCAGTTTTTCAAATAACTGTTTTGTGGCTGTTACAGTTTGTTTGGCCAATTCCAAAGTTTTGCCCACAATGAGTATGTCATCTAAATATGCCATGACCATGTGTTTTCGTTTCCGTAGAAACGCTAGGGCTGGTTTCAAAATTTTTGTGAACAGCCTGGGGCTGATGATAACCCATTTGGCAGTGCTTTATACTGCTAGATTGGCCCATCCAGTTGAATTTTAAGTAACATCTGTGGTCTCCTCGTATAGGCACTGAATAGTAAGCATCTTTTAAATCGATGCTGGCCATGAAATAACCTTTGGAAATTAATTGTTAAGCAGTAACAAAGGTTTCCATTTTGAAGTGAATATATTGTACTAATGTATTCAATTTTGTCAGATCTATGATGATGCGACAACCACCATCTTTTTTGTTTTTGGTAAATACATTGGACACGAATTCTAATGGTTCATGTTGAGTTTTCTCAATTACACCTTTTACGTAAAGCCGCTCCAGTTCAGCTTGCGCTTTTGATTTTTCTTTATCAGAAAGCACGAACATTCGGTTCTGTATATGTTGAACTGGAGGGCTGTACTTGTGTATAAACTCTATTGTATATCCCTGGATACTGCTTAAGATGTAAGTATCGGTTGTTAACATGCTCCATGCATTCAGAAAAGAGTGTAATCTCCTCCCAACCTCCATGCTCCCTGTATTTTGTAGGGAACCAGACCCACCTACCTCCATAGTTGCCAGTGGCAGGTTTACTTATTTTTGTAGGTTCT